>NC_091230.1:3451325-3696325 GCF_040958095.1 Procambarus clarkii | reverse complement strand
AATGAAGAATGAAATAAGCAACCTAAAAAGAGAGCTGACAGCAGCAAAGGAGGAGATTAGAGCCCTCTAAGAGAACAGTATCGATGCTGAGACTCAGATAACCACCCAGGGAGAAGGTGGTAATAGTACTTTGGAAGAGAATGCCACATTAAAAGCAACTTTTGCAGAAATGCTAAAAAACAACAACTCTGAAGTAATGTCTGCAGTGATGGAGGTAGTCATGAAAGCAGCCACCTCACAGGAAGCAGCACGCTCCACTAGCCAGCTGCTGGAAAGGAAAAGAGCAGTGGTAGCTGTAGGTATTAAAGAGCAGGAAAGCTCTAATAGGAAAGAGTGGAATGATAAGGACAAAGCGGCAGTGAATGAAATACTGAAGACACTAGACATGGAAGGGCCTGAGCATAGCATTGAGAAGGTTTTCAGGTTAGGCTGGTACAAAAAAGACCGAGACCGTGTGTTAAAGATAGTGTTTGCAAACGAGAACACAAAGGACACGATTCTAACAAAGAAAAGCCACCTGCAACATGTGGGGGAATTCAAAAAAGTATTCCTCCAGAGGGACATGACGAGGGAGGAGAGGGCCATGGCGGCAGAAGCAAGGAAGAAGCGCAGGGCGAGAGGGGAAAACCAGGAAACCACAGCTCCCAAACACATAACCCCCTGAGGCGAGGGGGGAACCCACAACCAGCTACCCAATAACACCAGCGGGGAGGGCAACCCCACCACCCTCCTCTGCATAGAAAACCCCCCTTTCCTTCCTGTCCTCCCGCCCCATTCACCCCATACCCTCCCTGTCCTTCCCCCTTCACTTGACCACCCATTCCTCATCCCAGTATCCTCTGCATCCCTGGTATCCACCCTGGTATCCACCTCATAAATCCTCACACCCATGGCACAGCTTCCTCCACCAGTACAACATTCACCAAGGAGGAGATTTGAGAAGGGACAGAAGAAAGTGAGCCTCAAGGCAATGTACACTAACATAGACGGTATTACAAATAAAGCAAATGAACTTGGAGAATGGGTACTAGAGGAAAACCCAGACTTAATAGCTCTCACAGAAACAAAGCTGACGAAAACAATAACAAATGCAGTGTTCCCACAGAACTATTATGTTATGAGGAAAGAGAGAGAAGGAAGAGGTGGGGGTGGTGTAGCTCTGCTGGTAAGAGAAGGCTGGGATTTCGAGGAGTTGGTTGTTCAGGGATGTGAAGGTTTCAGTGACTACATAATAGGAACAATAACAACTGGAGGGCAAAAAATTATAGTCGTAGTCATATATAATCCGCCACCAAATGACAGAAGACCCAGACAGGAATATGATAGAAACAATATGGCCACCATTAACATAATGGAGAGAGCAGCTTCGGTTGCTAAAAGGAATGGATCTGGACTACTAATCATGGAAGACTTCAACCATGGGAAGATAGATTGGGAGAACAGAGACCCGCATGGAGGACCAGAAACATGGAGAGCTAAGCTGCTGGACGTGGCAACAAGAAACTTTCTAAGCCAGCACATCAAGGATCCAACAAGAATGAGAGGAGAGGATGAACCAGCAATGTTTGATCTGATATTTACCCTAAATGAGTGGGATATAAGGGAAGTCAAGATGGAAGCGCCCTTGGAAATGAGTGATCACAGTGTATTGAACTTTGAGTACCTGGTAGAGCTAGGAATTATCCCCCCCCAAAAAAGCACTAGGAAACAAAAGGCTGGCATACCGAAAGGGAAATTATGAGGAGATGAGAAGCTTCCTAAGGGAAATACCTTGGGACACAGACCTCAGAGCTAAGTCTGTACAAGATATGATATATTATGTCACCCAAAAGTGTCAGGAGGCAGTAAGCAGATACATCCCGGCCCAAAAGGAAAAATCCGAGAAGCAACAGAAGAATCCATGGTATACTAGGGCATGTATGGAAGCAAAGGTACTGAACAAAAGAGCGTGGAGGAACTTCCGGAATAACAGAACACCAGAAAGCAGAGAGAGATACCAGAGAGCCAGGAATGAGTATATCAGGGTGAGAAAAGAAGCAGAGAAAAGTTATGAAAATGATATAGCAAACATAGCCAAGACCGAACCAAAGCTACTCCACAGTCACATCAGAAGGAAAACAACAGTGAAAGAACAGGTAGTGAAACTTAGAACAGGCGAGGACAGGTATACAGAGAATGACAAAGGGGTGTGTGATGAACTCAACAAGAGGTTCCAAGAGGTCTTCACAATAGAACAAGGTGAGGTCACTGTGCTAGGAGAAAGGGAAGTAAATCGGGAGGCCTTGGAAGAGTTTAAAATTACGAGAGAGGAGGTCAAGAGACACCTGCTGGACCTGGATGTTAGAAAGGCTGTTGGCCCAGATGGGATCTCGCCATGGGTACTGAAAGAGTGTGCAGAGGCACTTTGCTTGCCACTCTCCATAGTGTATAGTAGGTCACTGGAGACGGGAGACCTACCAGAAATATGGAAGAATGCGAATGTGGTCCCAATATACAAAAAGGGCGACAGGTAAGAAGCACTGAACTACAGGCCAGTGTCCTTAACTTGTATACCATGCAAGGTGATGGAGAAGATCGTGAGAAAAAACCTGGTAGCACATCTGGAGAGAAGGGACTTCGTGACAAATCGACAACATGGGTTCAGGGAGGGTAAATCTTGCCTGACTGGCTTAATAGAATTCTATGACCAGGTAACACAGATTAAGCAAGAAAGAGAGGGCTGGGCGGACTGCATTTTCTTGGATTGTCGGAAAGCCTTTGACACAGTACCACATAAGAGGCTGGTACATAAGCTGGAGAGACAGGCAGGTGTAGCTGGTAAGGTGCTCCAGTGGATAAGGGAGTACCTAAGCAATAGGAAGCAGAGAGTTACGGTGAGGGGTGAGACCTCCGATTGGCGTGAAGTCACCAGTGGAGTCCCACAGGGCTCTGTACTCGGTCCTATCTTGTTTCTGATATATGTAAATGATCTCCCGGAGGGTATAGATTCATTTCTCTCAATGTTTGCGGACGATGCCAAAATTATGAGAAGGATTAAGACGGAAGAGGACTGTTTGAGGCTTCAAGAAGACCTAGACAAACTGCAGGAATGGTCGAACAAGTGGTTGTTAGAGTTTAACCCAACCAAATGTAATATAATGAAGATAGGTGCAGGGAGCAGGAGGCCAAATACAAGGTATTATCTGGGAGAGGAAATTCTTCAGGAGTCAGAGAAAGAAAAAGACTTGGGAGTTGATATCACGCCAGACCTGTCTCCTGCAGCACATATCAAGAGGATAACATCAGTGGCATATGCCAGGCTGGCCAACATACGAACAGCATTCAGAAATTTGTGTAAAGAATCATTCAGAACTTTGTATACCACATATGTCAGGCCAATCCTGGAGTATGTAGCCCCAGCATGGAGTCCATATCTAGTCAAGGATAAGACTAAACTGGAAAAGGTTCAAAGATTTGCCACCAGACTAGTACCCGAGCTGAGAGGTATGAGCTACGAGGAGAGACTACGGGAATTAAACCTCACTTCGCTGGAAGACAGAAGAGTTAGGGGGGACATGATCACCACATTCAAGATTCTCAAGGGAATTGATAGGGTAGATAAAGACAGGCTATTTAACACAAGGGGCACACACACAAGGGGACACAGGTGGAAACTGAGCGCCCAAATGAGCCACAGAGATATTAGAAAGAACTTTTTTAGTGTCAGTGTGGTTGACAAATGGAATGCATTAGGAAGTGATGTGGTGGAGGCTGACTCCATACACAGTTTCAAGTGTAGATATGATAGAGCCCAATAAGCTCAGGAATCTGAACACCTGTTGATTGACGGTTGAGAGGCGGGACCAATGAGCCAGAGCTCAACCCCACAAGCACAACTAGGTGAGTACAACTAGGTGAGTACAAACAAAATCACTTAAAAGAAGGAAATGCCTTAATGTGAGGTGAATATTTCTCAGGAAACTCATGCAGAGGATATCTCTGCTTATAGGCCTCCTACATTAAGTACTCCCTGTCGGTAGGACAACGATCCCCCTGCTTCAAGGGGGCGTGCATAAACTCGGGAATCACCAGATCAGGCGGAAGTGGCAGCATCCGGAGCTGGGTGGCAGTAGTTGCATAACGAGGTAAGGCAGAAGACATGGAAGAAGCAGACGCAGGCCTCCGAGACGGCCCCGCCGCCGGACGCACAGGAGAAGACGCACAGGAGAGGGCCGCCGAGACGGCAACCCCACACCCGACACCGCAGGAGACGCAGTAGACGGTCGGAGACGGCAGAAGCGGCAAAACTGCCGCCGATGAACCAGGGGATGAAACTGGGGGCACGGAACCCCCAGAGCGAGCAGTTTTCTTTAACACCACCACCAGGTCACCACCCTCACCAGCAGGAGGAACCCCCGCCCCCCACCACGCTGAACCGGAACCACCCGACGCAGGCGGGTGGTTCACCGGAAGCAAGCTCCTACAGGCACCTCACTAGATGAAAGGTCGACACTAGCAGCCGCAGGCACATGGACCTCCGCCACCACCGAATGCAACGCAACCGGAACCTCACCACCGTCACTGGAAGACCCACCATCGTCGAATTCCCCCACATCAGCCCAATCAGAAGATCGCCGGAACGCTTGGGCACCGGCCGCACATCATCAGACCCGGATGTCAACCTAGAGACCCGGTCAACACAAGCCTGGCGAACCGATGCTCTTTGCTGGACGGCAGCATCTTCAACCACACGGGGAACCAGGTACACAGGAACCACACGGGGGAACCTGGGGAACCAGGAACACAGCCTGGGCACACGGCAAGGGTGTAGTGATAGGCACCACAGGTGAAGAACAGGAAGACGGGGAAGCCATGCAGAAGGGAGCCGGAAGAATCATGGGAGTATCCAGGACAGCAACCGGGGCAGGACGAACACCCGACGGCGACACAACTTCCTGAGGAGAGGCAACTGCAACAGGCGACACAGTCTTTGGAGGAGGGGCGACATCAACAGGAGGCACATCAGGCGACACACAGGGCACGGCTGCAGCCAAAGAGTCGTCCACATCCACAACCACCGAATCCTCCTCCACAGGGAGCGGCGGGAAATCTCCTCATGGAAAAGGTTGATGGGCACGATGGCAGGTTCAGAGCGCCCAGTAGCCTGATGGCCCAAGAGGCCACGACGGTAACACGTGCGGGGCTGACGAGCATAATACACCCTAACATAGCTCCCCAGAAGCTTCACTTGAGACAGAATGTCCGCCCGCAGCCTCATTCCTAGGGTGCGAATATTCAACTGCACACCCTTTAGCGGACCCGAGGAGAGCAGGGCCAACCGCACACTGACGACCGCTCCAAACTGGTCGAAATAACGCCTCAGCAGCCCCTCCAGGAATTCCAGGGGCACCCCATGCATGAATACATACGTGACGGCACCACTGTGATCGGAGACACTCACAGTGCCTTCACCTTCGGGCAGGTGCAAGGTCCGCCCATCGTAACGACGTAAAAACGCTGTATACACCTCCTCCGTCGTTAGTTTAACAATCACCCTACGGGCAGTCACCAGCTCAACAGCATAAATATCCCCCACAGCGACCCGCAGCATTTCACACAGCACCAACCCTACCTCAGGATATCCCGCTCGAGCAGAAAACTCGAGGCCTATAGACTGGGCACGCACAACAGGGGGGAGGGGGGCCCCCATGGCGCCGACACGCCAAACTGCACCCACCCCCTTGCAACTCCAGGCAGCAACTGCTTAGGATAAGTTTAATGTGCACTTTTCTTATTGGCCTATTAAGATATAACCATGTCATTAGCAATACCATTATTAATAACTGAGAATCGTTATAAAGCTGGCAAAGCCCCATTTAAATAGTAAGTAATCTATAAAACATATCTATATATATTCATATAAATGTTATCAATTGAATTATAAATAAAATCAATCTTAGTATAAATAAATTATATATATCAATCTATATAAATAAAAATGGAAATGTTCGTTTGTTCATAATCGCTAATCTCCGAAAGTTCTTCACCGATTGCTTTTAAATTTTCACATATCGTTTCATTCACATCCGAGCGAACTTTTATATACATACTCTATAGATGTCATGTCTGTGTAGGGAAAAAACATGATTGGTTGAAAAACTGTGTTTTTCATGTGTTTTTCTTGCGAGGGAAATCTTTGAAACCTCTTTACCGATTACTTTGAAATTTTGACACAACGTTGCATTTGTATAGGCGCTTGTTTGTATATACCTACTATATACATGCCTCACCTGTGACAGGCAAAGCATGCTTCTTTTCAAAACAGTGCCATCTGTAGGACGTAAGAGCAACACACGCTTTAATCTTCGACCCCCTCCCCATCTGGCTCGTTGGCGTCGTGAGGGGGCTTGGTGGACGGCTGCCGGAGTGTGGTGCTCCGCGGGGCAGTCCTCTGTCCTTTTCTGGCCTTGCACTCCTGCTGCTGTCTTCTCTAATTGTGCCGGATCGCTTTTCCTTTTCCTTATGTTTCTTTTTTCTCCCCCCTCTTCTCCTATCTGCTTGTCGTTTCCTGCCGACCTTTTGCTTGTTTTGGATTATTTCTTTGGACTTCTTCTATTTTGACACCCGGGTGCTTGAGGAGGCATACTCTTGCACCCGTAGAACTGTAGTACCCAACGTCTCGAGCGAGGGGAACCTTTTATTGTCAATCCTCCTTTCGTCGCTGAACCCGATCTCGACGGACTGACGGTTCTTAAGGTGGCGTTTGTGGGGCGTATACTCACGACGCACCCCTAGGAGGCCCCGGCATGATCGGCGATAGCTTCCTGTTGGGTGTCCTGCCTCTAATTGTGGCTCCATGGTGGGTATGGGGGCACATTTGTGGAAGAATTTCTTTCTTCGTTTCTATGTCGTTGAATGTTTTAGTGGTACCCTTTCAGGCTCGTGGGGTGGGCGACCAACCCCCCGAGTCGGCCTGTATTGGAAGACCAGGCTCTGTAGCTCCCGCTGCGTTGGCCCCCGACCTTGCTCCTCCTTTGACCATCCTGACTTCTTCCCCCAGCTCCCCTCCCTCCTCTGTGGTTGGGTCGAGCCTCCAGCCCCTGGTGGTGACCACTTCGTCCCCTGGTGCGGCTAAGTCTCTCGTTGTGACTACTGCGCCTTTTGACCCCTCTCTCTCTAGGGGTTCTCAACGCCGTTCGCGCCCCAGCCGCACTCGCTCGATTCCTTCCCGTGCTGATGCGTATCAGGCCTTGTTTGGTCCTGCTTCATGGGCCAAATATTTTGATCTCCTCCCTCTTGATTCTGCGCCTCCTGACGATTTCTCCCTCCATCGGCATCTTGTAGATTCCGTGGATGCGTCTGTTACTTTCAACCCCACTCGTCTCGGTACACATGTCGTTGCTGCTCCTTCTCAGGATGCAGCTTCCTGCTTGGCTGCCTTATCTTGCCTTGGCGATATCCCTGTTCGGGTCTCCAAGAACGTTCAGATGAATGCCAGTGTTGGCACTATTCTCCTCCCACCCCATGTTGCAACCGGTGTTCGGAATCTGCAGGATTGCCACGATGATATTCGGCATATCCTTGATGCCCAAGGCCATTCTGTCCTCCAGGTTCACTCGTTTACTCGTCCCCCTCGTGGTCGTCGCCGTCAACCCGTTCGCGGTGTGACGCTCACCTTTGATGGTAGGACCCTTCCATCTTCTGTCATTCTTGCTGGTGCTAGGTGCTCTGTCCAGGAGTATATTCCTTCTCCTCGACTTTGTAACAAGTGCTGGAGGTTTGGGCATGGTGCCCTCCGCTGCTCTGGGACTGTCTCTCTCTGTCCTTTGTGTGGGGGTGAAGCTGGTCACTCTAAGTCGGAGTGCACTTCTCCCCAAGCTCGCTGCCTCAACTGCGGTGAGGCCCATCCTACCTTCTCCCGTGCCTGTGTCCATTACAAGCTTGAGGCAGCCGTCCTCAACCTGAAGCACCGGGAGCGTTTATCTTTTCCTGAGGTGAGGCGCCAGGTTCGCCGGCTCCCGCCTTATACTAACATTTATGCTCGCGTGTTGCGCTCTTCCTCTCCTCGTCCTTCCCCCCTTCCTCAGACTCACAACCGTTTCCGGGCCTTGGACCCTGATACGCCCACTGCCCCCTCCTCTGTCCCTTTGTGTTCTGTCCCGAGGGGTCCCCCTCCTGGTCCTCTGTCTGGGGTTCCCCTTCTTTCTAACCGGTCTGTCATGTCTCCTGTGTCTTCTTCCTCGTCCCCCTCCGATCCTCCTTCCCATCCTCTTCCTCCATGTATCGGCTCCCCCCGCCGCTTGTCGGTGCAGGCGGATGTCCATCGCTCTCCTAACGGCCGTCGTGTGTGCTCTCGTTCAGCTTCTCCTGTTGAGACACTGGAATCCGTTGCTCGGTACGTAGTTGCTGGGACACCAGTCTCTTTAAGTCAGAAGCGTAAGCTTGGCTCCTCTCCTTCCTCATCCCCGGCGGGTAAGAAGGCTTCGCTTTCTTCCTCAGCTCCTACTTCTGGCTCTGTTGCTCCTTCCCCTCCCGTTTCAGTGATTGCGCCCCCTGTTCCTACTATGAAGGTTTCTTTGGCCCCTGCTTCCCTTTCGGTTGCTGCTCTTGCTTGGGTGCTCTCCCCTCTTTCTACTCCCCCTCTTCCTGCTGCTGTCCTTGACTGCTCCTCTCCGTTGTCTCCTCCTCTTCCTCCTCCTCCGGTCCCCGCCCGCCCACCTCTGATCTGTTCTCCCGTTTCCTTCCCTCCGTCTTTGCTCAGTTTACCCATGCCCCCTAACCCTGACTTTGCTGACCCTGATCCCGACCCTGATATTCTTTAACGTGCTCTGTTGCTCTTTCGCCTTTGTTTCTTCCTTGTTCTCTGTTTTTGTCCTTTCTCTTCTCGTCGTTGTCCATTCTTCAATGAAACGTTCGAGGTTATTACGCCAATTTCCTCGAACTCCAACTTCTGATTTCGCGGTTTTCGCCCCTTTGCGTCTGTCTCCAGGAGCCGATGCTTGGTGCTCGTCCTGGTCGTTTTCGTGGCTATTCCTTTCTCTCCCCCCCCCCCCAGCCGTTGCTGGGGCTTCTAATTCTTCTGCTCTCTTGATTCGTGCTGATGTTCCCTTTGTTCCTTTACTTTTTCCTTCGCCTCTCCATTGTTCTGCTGCTTGTATCTTTGTGGGGAAATGGTACACAGTTTGTTCCATTTATCTCCCCCCGAGTGTCCCGCTCTCTCTTCCTGATTTGAAACACCTCCTAGACTCCTTGCCGGAGCCTGTGCTCCTGCTGGGTGACTTCAATTGTCGTTATTCTCTTTGGGGTGACGTTCTGACGAATACCCGGGGTCGCCTTCTTGAGCCGTTTCTCCTCTCTTCTTCCCTGTCTCTTCTGAATTCTGGTGAGCCCACTCATTTGGACTCTCAGACTCGCACCCTTTCTTGTCTTGATCTTTCTCTCTGCTCTTCTTCTCTTTACTTAGATTTCACGTGGCAGGTTCTTGATGACCTCCATGGAAGTGATCATTTCCCCATCCTTGTTTCCTTTTTCTCTTTTCGCCCTTCCCTCTCTTTCCCTAGGTGGCAGTTTGCTAAGGCGGACTGGACCCTATTTACCCTCAGTGCTGCTCTCTCTGACCTCTCCCTTCTGCCTCTCTCTCGCGCTCTCCTCCTTTTTCATGACATTGTTTTCAACGCTGCCCTCCGCTCTATTCCTCGCTCTTCCTTTCGGGGTCCACGGAAGTGCATTCCTTGGTGGAATGCGGACTTTGCTCGGGGTACCGCTGTAAGCGTGCAGCCTGGAAGAGGCACCGCCGTAGGCAGACGACGATTCTTTTCTTTTCTTTCGGAAAGCGAGTGCGGTGGCCCGTAGGGCCATCCGTACGGCTAAACGTGAATGTTGGGCATCTTATGTCTCAACAATTACATCCGAAACCCCTCTGACCAAGATCTGGAAGCGTATCCGCAAGAGAGCGGGTAAGTTCATTCCCGATGTTTCACCAGTCCTTCACCTCCATGATACTCTTGTGGCGGACCCGTTGCAGGTCGCTTCCGAATTGGGTTCCCACTTTTCTTCTGTTAGCTCTGGTCTTCATCTTCCCCAATCTTTCCTTCTTCGTAAACCTGTCCTTGAGTCTCGTCCTTTAGATTTCTGCACTCATCTTCAGCTTCCCTATAATGATCCCTTCTCTCTCTCTGAACTTCGTTCTGCCCTGGCCCTCTGCAGTTCTACGGCGGCGGGCTCCGATGGTATTCATTATGAGATGCTTCGCCATCTCCCTCCGTGCACGTCTCAGTATTTACTGAGTCTGTATAATCGGATCTGGGTGTCGTCGTCAGTCCCTGAGGACTGGCTTGATGCCGTTGTCCTCCCTGTTCGCAAACCGGGGTCTCTGGCTACTTCCCCTAAGGACTTTCGCCCTATTGCTCTCACAAGTTGTGTCTGCAAACTCTTTGAACGTATGGTTAACGTTCGTCTGATGTGGTTCCTTGAACACCATCACCTCCTCTCCTCTTCTCAATTTGGTTTCCGCAAGTGCCGCAGCACGACAGATGTCCTGGTGAACTTGGAGGTCTATATTCGTACTGCTTTTGCTGCGAAGACCTCCGTTGTTGCCGTCCTTTTTGACCTGGAAAAGGCTTACGACACCACTTGGCGATATCATATTCTATCTCAACTTCATTCTTTTGGCCTTCGTGGTCATCTCTCTCTCTTTCTCCGCAGCTTCCTCTCTCGTCATTCCTTTCGGGTGCGCCTTGGTACCGCTCTCTCTGCCTCTTTTCAGCAATACGATGGTG
Source organism: Procambarus clarkii (assembly GCF_040958095.1). Taxonomy (NCBI): domain Eukaryota; kingdom Metazoa; phylum Arthropoda; class Malacostraca; order Decapoda; family Cambaridae; genus Procambarus; species Procambarus clarkii. Next base: position 3,685,568 of record NC_091230.1, on the reverse strand, counting down.
TGCCCCAGGGTAGTGTTTTGAGCACTACTCTTTATCTGGTTGCCCTCAATGGTCTTCTTTCCTCTCTTCCTTCTGGTGTCTTCTCCGCTCTCTATGTCGATGATCTTACCCTTTGCTGTCAGGGTGATGATTCGCCTCTCCTTCAGCGCTGGCTTCAACTTGCAATTGATGCCGTGTCCTCTTGGGCCACCGATCATGGCTTCAAGTTCTCTACTTCTAAGACTTGTGCCATGACTTTTACGCGGAAACGGGTCGTTCTTCGTCCCTCTTTGTCACTTTATGGTCATCCCCTTGAATACAAAGATTCCACGAAGCCTTTGGGGTTATTCCTTGACACTCGTTTGTCTTGGTCTCCCCATATCTCTTACCTCCGTGTTGAGTGCTCTAAGGCCCTTACCCTCCTTCGGGTCTTGTCCCATACTTCTTGGGGGGGCAGATAGGCGCACTCTCCTTGCTTTACATTCCTCTCTCGTCCTGTCTAAGCTCGGTTATGGTTGCCCTGCTTACTCGTCTGCTTCTCCTTCTACTCTTCGCCGTCTTGATGCTTTGCACCATACTGGGTTGCGCCTCAGTTCTGGTGCCTTTCGTTCGACTCCCATCTTTAGCTTGTACGTTGACACTGGCTTCCTGTCTCTCCAGGACCGCCGTGATCGCTACTGTCTTCGCTATCTTGCGCGGTCTTTGCAACATCCTTCCTCTCGCCTCTGTCGTGCTTTAACTTTTACCCCTCCTGCGGTTCCTGTTCCTCTTCACCACCTCTCTCTTTCTGTCCGGTTATCTCGCCTACAGGATTCTCTTTCCGTTCGTATTTCTGATGTTTCTCCTCATGTTGTTCTTTCTTTGCCCCCGTGGAGAGTCCCTCTTCCGCGGTTTTGTACATCCTTGGCCTGTATCACTAAAGCTTTTACCCCTCCTACGATTCTAAAACGCCTTTTCCTCGAGCACTTTTCTTCTCACTCCCGCTCCGTTTCTATCTTCACCGATGGGTCTAAGTCTGCAGATGGTGTTGGCTACTCTGTTGTTTTTCCTGATCGCACTTATATGTGTCGCTTACCTCCGGAGACTAGCATCTTTACAGCAGAGCTTTATGCTATTCTCTATGCTCTTCGTCTCCTACTTTCTCGTTATCAGTCTTCCTTTGTAGTAGTTGTTGACTCTCGTAGTGCCCTCATGGCTCTCGGGTCCTTTAATCCGGTTCATCCAGTAGTTGTCGAGATCCAGCATTGGCTGTTTCTTGTTCACAGTAAATTTAAGTCGGTTGAGTTTTGTAGGGTTCCCAGCCATGTTGGTGTGTCTTTAAATGAGCGTGCGGATGCTGCCGCCAAGGAAGCTGTCCGCTCTTGTCCCATCTCTCGTAAAGGTATTCCATATTCCGACTTTTACCCGGTTATCCATTCCTCCGTCCTTACTCGTTGGTAGGCTTCTTGGTCGTCTGTTACTGGTAACAAACTATGTACTCTTAAATGTTGTGTTTCCTCGTGGCCGTCCTCCTACCACCGTAACCGGCGTTGGGAAACGACTCTGGCGAGGTTGCGTATTGGCCATACTCGCTTAACCCATGGTCACTTGATGGAGCGCTGCCCTGCTCCTTATTGTCCTAGTTGCATTGTCCCTCTTACGGTCGTGCATGTCCTTCTTGAATGTCCTGACTTCCAGGACGAGCGTGTGTCTTGCTTTCCGACCGCCCCTCGCGGTCACCTGTCCCTCAATAGAATTCTTGGTGACTCGGATACTTTTGATATCGTTCGCCTTATGCGTTTTTGTTCCCGTATTGGCATCCTTGGTGATATTTAGCGCCCTCTGATTATTCTGCACATTTGATGGTGCTACATAGCCTTCCCGGTTTGGTGCCTTCTTTTGATAATTACTTACTTACTTTAATCTTCGAAAGTTCTTCACCAATTGCTTTTAAATTTTGACACAACATTCCATTCAAATACGCGCATGTTTTTATATACTTACTACATAGATGCCACACCTGTAACAGGTAGAAACATGCTTTTTTGATAAAAGTGCCATCTGTTGCATGTAATAGCAAAACACACACACACACACACTATACTAAATATGTTATGATTCTATTTCAATGTATCCGATTGCATTGATAAATTGAATTTTCATAGATTATGATTTATTTTCATTTTGATTTAATTATTTTGTGTGACATTGCGTTGGAATTGAGCTCTGTTGTTTACTGTTCCGTTCATTTCGAAAGTATAAGTATAGATGCCACCTGTGACAGGTAAAAACATTGTTTTTTTAAGAAACGACGCCATCTGTTGCACATAAGAGCAACTCACGCTACCTATATAAACAAAAATGGAAATGTTCGTTTGTTCATAATCGCTAATCTCTGAAAGTTCTTCACCGATTGCTTTGAAATTTTCACATAACGTTCCAATTGCATCCGAGCATGTTTTTATATACATACAATATAGATGTCACATCTGTGATGGTAAAAAACATGTTTTTTTTAAACTATGCTTTTCATGTGTTTTTCATGTGTGAGAAATCTTGGAAACCTCTTTACCAATTGCCTTGAAATTTTGACACAAAGTTGGATTCGAATAGGCACATCTTTTTATATGCCTACTTTATACATGCATCACCTGTGACAGGAAAAAAAACATGCTTTTTTAGAAACACAGCGCCATCTGTTGGAGGTAGAGGAACACATGCTGTAATCTCCTTAAGTTCTTCACTGATTGCTTTGAAATTTTGACACGAAGTTCCATTTGATTACGCGCGTGTTTTTATATACCTACTATATTAATGCCACCCCTGTGACAGGGAAAAACGTGTGTTTGAAAAACAGCGCCATCTGTTGCACATAAGACCAACACATGCTATACTAAATATGTTATGATACCATTTCAATGTTTCCGATTTCATTGATAAATTAAATTTTCATAAATTTCGATTTATTTTCATTTTAATTTGATTATTTTGTGTGACATTGCATTGGAATTGAGCGGTTTTGTTTACCATACCGTTCATTTCATGAGGATAATTCATTTTTTCATTTTCTATTTTTTTCATTTCGTTTTTTGAACTTTTCTTCTTATAATTCAGTATTGGGAACAGCTGAGGCCAGAGTCACGAAGCAGTTATGCAAGTACTTACGAAAGTGTACATCGTTCCTCATTCTTTGATGGTTTTGGTTAAATTTTTTAAACACTTTACAAGCATGAAAACTTGGCAATTAACTGTTGTTATTGTTATAAACAGCCTCCTGGTGTCTCGGAGCTCATTAACTGTTTAATAATTGTAAACAAAGCCGTCAAAGAGTGAGAAAAGATGTACAGGTTCGTAAGTGTTTGCATAACTTCTTCGTAAATCTAGCCCCAGATCTTTTGATGTTCCCCATTTTCTGATGGGAACATCAGATCATTTGATCATAAAACGAGGGAGTGGGGAATGGTGGGAAGGACGAGGGGACGGGAGTGGGGGATGGTGGGGAGGACGAGGGGATGGGGGAGGGGGGGGAATGGTAGGGAGGACGAGGGGACGAGGGAGTGGGAGATAGTGGGGAGGACGAGGGGATGGTGGAGTGGGGAATGGTTAGGAGGACGAGTGGATGATGGAGTGTGAAGATGATGGGAAGGAAAAAGGGACAAGGGAGTGAGAAATGGTTGGGAGGATGAGGGGACAGGGGAGTGAGGAATTGTTGGAAGAACGAGGGGACGGGGGAAGGGGGAAAAGGTGGGGAGGACTGGGAGACATGCGAAAGTTGCTGTGGCTCAGCATCGTACATGCGTTGCTGAGCCACAGCAACGCGTGGCCGGGTATAGCTAGTAATTAATAAATATCTTGCATAGTTATCCTCCATGTATACCTTAATATTAGGTTAATGATGATAATGATATATAACTAGTAACTATCAATGTTGCAGTTACTTAAGTTAATCATAGTATTTTACAATAACTATTAATGAGAGCTAGGCTGGAGATGTTCGTCAAAATCAGATAGATTTTGTGAACCCGTTCATTTGCGGTAATTATTGTTATTATTGCATTTAATCATTTATCTGTACCGATGCTTGAACATACCAACTGGTACGTGAAGTTTTCTCCAATTAATAACCTTGTGTTAAGAAATGGTATATTTACGAAAAAGTGAGATACCTGATCCTACAGTACACAGTCATCTTCAAGGAAATAGGGAACTCCTTGACTGGATTATAGTGACAGCTAAAGCTTTTTAATTATTTTGTAGTGCATGGTAAAAGCAATTTTGCATTTTTTAATTTATAATCCTACACAAATGTGGTAATATCTTAATTAACCACAGGTATTTTTCCACACTTCCCTTTCCAGCCCGTTGTCGTGGTGAGGGGGCATGGTGGGCGGCTGACAGAGATGCTCCATGGGACAGCTTGTCCTATATCCTTTTGATGACTTATGCTACTACTGCTGTCCTCACTAATTTTGCTGGTTGCTTTCTCCTCTTCTTCATGTTTCACTTTTTATCCCCACCTCTTCTCCTTTTTTTATTGTTCCTTCCAGCTGACTTTTTGCCATTTTTAATATTGTTTCTGTGTTTTTCCCGTTTTGATGCCGGGTGTTTGAGGGAGGCACACTCTCACCGGTGTAATTGTTGTACCTGTTGCATTTTTAATTTTCTTACTACCTAAAATAAGGAACTAACTACCGACTTAACAAAAACGTAGCTGTCTACAGTGGCAAATAGCATATCTAGTAGCCACTAGGAAACTGTTGTTTTCTTCGTGGTGTAGTGAACCATATCTATTCTCTGTGTTTCCTAGGTGGCTCAGTTTTTGGGTGATTCAACAGGTATTATGATGCTTTCATTAGCATGAAAGCATCACCATAATGATGACAAATTACCACTTTACCAATTGGTAAAAAATAAGAATATGCATAATGCAGCTGGCACTGATACGGTTACAAAGTAATTTAACCTATCCTTTTAATCTGGTATCTTGCCACATGTGAGCTATATTATAAACAATGACAAGATTATTTAATTTTTAAATGCTATGTATTTATCTATTGCAAATGTATACTTTAGGCAATATAAATATTTAAAATATTTGCTAAATATTGATTAATCTAGGTAGTATAATTTGATTTTAGTGGCAAATAATTTATTTCCTGAGGTGAGCTCATAAGCTCATGGTATAATCACACCTGTAATAAATGAGATTAGTAGCACAAAGAATTGAATTCAATCTCCCAGTTCCTACACCACCAGCCTCCCTTAATTTGTTAAGATGCAGGTACAGAGCTCTATCTTATTGTACTAAGATTTAACACTCTTCTTGGGCCAGAGCATTTAGTGTTGCTCACTACGGAAAGTAGTGTTGTCTAGACTCCCTCGGCTTCAGGCGTTGCTCACACTCCACTCACAACTTATGACAAGACACACTCAAAACACTTTAAATAGAGCATTTTGATGTTTATGTAAATGTATGTGTAGTTTATACCACCATTCAGGTCCACTGATATAAAACAGCTGGTATTAAACAGCCTGTACTATCGAGGTGTGTCCTTATGTGAGTGGTGGGGGTAATGTTTACATGAGTGTGATGGAGTGTGTCATCGCTGTTATGGCGTCGGTGTGTTCACACACACCTCTCATAGTTTTATGGCAAGACACACTCAAAACAGTTTAATCGTGTGTCTTGCTTTTAATATTAAAATAGTGTCTTGATTTTCGTACAGATTTTATGTGCAGTTTACACCACAAACTATGGGTCCTCGATTGTAAATCGGCTAAAACTAAGCATGTTCGACCATGGAGTGTCTCCATGAAGTGGAATGGTAATGTTTGCTTGTGTACTCACCTAATTGTGCTTGCGGGGGTTGAGCTTTGGCTCTTTGGTCCCGCCTCTCAACTGTCAATCAACTGGTGTACAGATTCCTGAGCCTACTGGGCTCTATCATATCTACATTTGAAACTGTGTATGGAATCAGCCTCCACCACATCACTTCCTAGTGCATTCCATTTATTAACTACTCTGACACTGAAAAAATTCTTTCTAACGTCTCTGTGGCTCATCTGGGTACTAAGTTTCCACCTGTGTCCCCTTGTTCGTGTCCCACCCGTGCTGAAGAGTTTGTCTTTGTCCACCCTGTCAATTCCCCTGAGAATTTTGTAGGTGGTTATCATGTCTCCCCTTACTCTTCTGTTTTCCAGGGATGTGAGGTTCAGCTCCTTTAGCCTTTCCTCGTAGCTCAATCCTCTCAGTTCCGGGACGAGCCTGGTGGCATACCGCTGAATCTTCACTAACTTTGTCTTGTGTTTAACTAGGTATGTACTCCAGGCTGGAGCTGCATACTCCAGGATTGGTCTTACATAAGTGGTATACAGGGTTCTGAAAGATTCCTTACACAAGTTTCTGAAGGCAGTTCTTATGTTGGCCAGTCTAGCATATGCCGCTGATGATATTCTTTTGATGTGGGCCTCTGGGGACAGGTTCGGTGTGATATCAACCCCCAGATCCTTCTCTCTATTTGATTCTTGCAGGATTTCCCCTCCCAGATGATACCTTGTGTTCAGCCTCCTGCTCCCTTCGCCTAATTTCATCACCTTACACTTTCCAGAGTTGAACTTCAGCAGCCATTTTCTAGACCATTCCTCCAGTTTATCCAGGTCATCCTGTAGTCTCTGTCTATCTTCATCCGTCTTGATTCTTCTCATAATTTTTGCATCATCAGCAAACATCGAGAGGAATGAGTCTATACCCTCTGGAAGATCGTTCACATATATTAGAAACAGGATGGGTCCAAGTACTGAGTCCTGTGGGACTCCGCTGGTGACATCTCGCCACTCTGATGTCTTCCCCCTCACCGTTACTCGCTGTTTCCTGTTGCTTAAGTACTCCCTTATCCACTGGAGCACCTTCCCTTTTACTCCTGCCTGTTGCTCCAACTTTTTTAACAGCCTTTTATGGGGTACTGTGTCAAAGGCTTTTTGGCAATCCAGGAAAATGCAGTCGGCCCACCCTTCTCTTTCCTTCTCTGTGTGTGAGGAGTGTGTGCTGTGGCGTCGGTGATCACACACTCCTTGTTGTTGATTAAGGGGCGGCGACGATCGTGGGATCGGAGGCACCCCGGCGTACCTCGGGGTGCATCCGGGGTGCAAAAGTCATCCAGTGCCCTCCGGCAGAGCAGAAGCCAGCCGCCCACCACGGCTGAGGGCACACCAAGACCCATCAATCCCCGGCACCTCTCGACCATCGTAGAGTTGCTGTTGTTGTTGATGTAGGGGCGACGATGATCGTGGAATCGGATGCGCCCCGGCATACCCGTGATGGGTTAATCGCGAAGCCCGGAAAGGTGAAACGCCAAGCCTAATCACGAAACGAGTGACAACAATCATTTGAAACAATTATGCCTCGTGGCAAAGAAACGCAGACAGGCAGATGATTGGGAAGCCCCAGCAGTCCCACAGGGTGACAAGCACCGGCCCCGCCCCACACAGAGAATACTGGGTAGCAAAACCAAAAACTCGGCCCCCAACTAAAACGCAAAAGTCAACCAGTGCCCTCCGGCAGAGCAGAAGCCAGCCGCTCACCACGGCTGAGGGCACACCAGGAGCCCACCAAGACCCATCAACCCCCAACACCTCTCGGCCAAGCCAGCCCCCGAACACCTCACCCCGCCGGGAGAACCAGCCAGAACACGTAAAAAAAAATCTATCAAGAATCCTGTGACCCAAGGCGATATGTGCGCCAGGCGTCGTACAACTGGACCGTTGAATAGGGATGCCAAACGGCAGTAACAAAGCCAAAACGGGAAAACAGGACATGAACCAGCGGCTTCCAGGCTATGGAGGTGTCCAAACATCCGCTCGTTGTCAAGGTTGAATCAGAAGTCCCGGCCATCATAGAGTGTCCTTGTGTGGTGGAGGAGTTGTTGTTGTTGTTGATTTAGGGGCGACTACGATCGTGGGATCGGATGCGCCCCGGCGTACCTGTGAAGGGTTAATCGCGGAGCCAGGAAAGGTGAAACGCCAAGCCAAAACGCGAAACGAGTGACGCCAATCACTAGAAACTAATATGCCATACGGCAAATAAACGCACAGTCAGGCAGATGATTGGGGAGCCCCAGAAGTCCCTCAGGGTGACAAGCACCGGCCCCGCTCCACACAGAGAACACCAGGTAGCAAAACTAAAATGCAAAAAGTCATCCAGTGTCCTCCGGCAGAGCAGAAGCCGGCCGCCCACCACGACTGAGGGCACACCAGGAACACACCAAGACCCGCCAACCCCCGGCACCTCTCGGCCAAGCTGGCCCCGAACACCGTCACACCGCCGGGAGAACCAGCCAGAACACGCCAAAAAAAAAAGAAATCTATTAACAGTCTCGTGACCCAAGGCGATATGTGCGCCCATGCGTCGTACAATCGGACCGTTGAAGAGGGATGCCAAACGGCAGTAGCAAAGCCAAAACGCGAAAACAGGACGTGATCCGGCGGCTCCTAGGCGGAGGAGGTATCCAGACGTCCGCTCGGCGTCAAGGTTGAACCAGGACGAGTGGTGGAGGAGTATTGTTTACTAAAGTGTTAGCGTCTGGACACAGAGGCGATCCATCCCAAGGCGATTATCGTTGCCCTGCCTGTTTTAAGTATCCATTTATACAATTGTTAACCAAACGTATCTGGTTAAACAATTATTCATTAAGTATATGCATTTATTTGGGAGTATTTCCATGATATGCTTACAGCTCATTAGATGTAATTACATATCCTGATATGGATACATTATCGAGCTCTTCCTGGGATGGAGTTCACGAAATGGTCGGAATATGCTGAGTTGACGCTCTCTGTCTTGAGAGAGCTTGTTGTTTTTCTATAAATAGCATGTTTGGTCCATGTGCTTTCATTGACCATGTTACTCAGACATGTTATGCTAAAATTTTGGTGGAAATTTTCCACAGTACCTGACGTTGTCGAATAAGGGGATGCTTTTATTGTCAAACCTTGCCTTCGTTGGTGAAGCTGATCTCGACGGACTGATGGTTCTTACGGTTGCGATTGCAAGATGTATATCGACAATGCACCACTGGGGACCCTGTCTAGTTGGGTGTTCTAATTATTGTTCCAGTGTGAGTATGGGGGGCTTAATCGTGGACGAAACTAATTTTTTTCTTCGTTTCTATGAAGATTTTTTACCCTGATTCAGCTTGAGACTCATGGGATGGGCGATCAGGGGCCTGAGTTAGACTGTATGGAATGAATGGCTCTGCAGCCTCCGTTACATAGGGCCAGACCAAACTGCTTCTCTGACTCTCTGCTCCCCTCCCCATCTCTGGCAGGGTTGAGAGGGGGTGATGGTGCAGGATAACTAACACTGTGTGTGACACAGGGACAATGGTGATGGTGGCCCTGGTGCAGCTGGTGTAGGATAACTAACACTGTGTGTGACACAGGGACAGGGGTGATGGTGGCCCTGGTGCAGCTGGTGCAGGATAACTAACACTGTGTGTGACACAGAGACGGATTGATGGTGGCCTTGGTGCAGCTGGTGAAGGATAACTAACACGGGGACGGGTTGATGGTGGCCTTGATGCAGCTAGTGTAGGATAACTAACACTGTGTGTGACACAGGGACAGGGTGATGGTGGCCTTGGTGCAGCTAGTGTAGGATAACTACACAGGGACGGGTTGATAGTGGCCTTGGTGTAGCTAGTGCAGGATAACTAACACTGTTTGTGATACAGGGACGGAGTGACGGGGTGCGGGGTGATGATGGCTCTGCTGCAGCTGGTGGCGAGGATGAAGCTGGTGCAGGAGGTTGACGTCTACCGCTCCGTCCTCAGCATCGTCTACGACAGACCTCAGTTCATCACCAGCGTCGTAAGTTATGCTCCAATCCATATTCTCAAGACGTGTTTAGTAGTGAAGACTTCGCTCTCCGGCACCTCATTATGCTCCTCTTCCATCTTCTCAAGTCGTGTGTTTGTTAGTGGAGACTTATCACTCCTGCTCCTCTTCTATTTTCTCAAGACTTGTTTAGTAGTGAAGACTTCTCTCACCTGCACCTTATTATGCCAATCTTCCATCTTCTCAAGACGTGTGTTGGTAGTGAAGATTTCCTCCATTTCCTCTATAAGATGGTCGCCAACAGGTCGTCTAGTATGAATTAATCCTAGCTTTGTTAATCTAACACAACCCACTCTTCCCCTAACCTAGCATAGTCTAATCTAGCCTCTCCTAACTTAGCATAGTATTGTCTAGCCATTACTAAGCTAGCATTAGGAGACCATTCTCTCTCTTCTCCCGCGTTGTGTGACCACTCTCCCACACTGTGTGACCACTCATTCTTCTCCCACACTGACCACTCCCTCTTCTCCCGCACTATGTGACCACTCTCTCCTCTCCCACACTGTGTGACCACTCTCTCTTCTCCCACACTGTGTGACCACTCCCTCTTCTCTCACACTGTGTGACCACTCTCTCTTCTCCCACACTGTGTGACCACTCTCTCTTCTCCCACATTGTGTGACCACTCTCTCTTCTCCCACACTGTGTGACCACTCCCTCTTCTCCCACACTGTGTGACCGCTCCCCCACACTGTGTGACTGCTCCCCCACACTGTGTGACCGCTCCCCCACACTGTGTGACCACTCCCTCGTCTCCCACACTGTGACCAATCTATCTTCTCCCACACTGTGTGACCACTCCTTCTTCTCCCACACTGTGTGAACAATCTCTCTTCTCCCACACTGTGTGACCACTCTCTCTTCTCCCACACTGTGTGAACACTTTCTCTCTTCTCCCACACTGTGTGACGACTCTTTCTTCTCCACACTATGTGACCACTCTTTCTTTTCCCACACTGTGTAAACACACTCTCTTCTCCCACACTGTGTGACCACTCTCTCTTTTCCCACACTGTGTAAACACTCTCTCTTCTCCCACACTGTGTGACCACTCTCTCTTTTCCCACACTGTGTAACCACTCTCTCTTCTCCCACACTGTGTGACCACTCTCTCTTTTCCCACATTGTGTGACCACTCTCTTTTCCCACACTGTGTAACCACTCTCTCCTCTCCCACACTGTGTGACCACTCCCTCTTCTCTCAAACTATGTGACCACTCTCCCACACCGTGTGACCACTCTCCCACACTGTGTGACCACTCTCCCACACTGTGTGACCCCTCTCCCACACTGTGTGACCACTCTCCCACACTGTGTGACCACTCTCCTCTCTCTGTGTAACCGCTCTCCTCTCACTTGTGTGACCACTCTCCCACACTTTGTGACCCCTCTCCCACGCTGTGTGTCCACTCTCCCACACTGTGTGACCACTCTCCCGAACTGTGTGACCACTCTCCCACACTGTGTGACCACTCTCCCACACTGTGTGACCACTCTCCTCTCACTTGTGTGACCACTCTCCCATACTGTGTGACCACTCTCCTCTCACTGTGTGCCCACTCTCCTCTCACTGTGTGACCCCTCTTCCACACTGTTTGACCACTCTCCTCTCACTGTGTGAACATTCTCCCACGCTGTGTAACCACTCTCCCACACTGTCTGACCACTCCCCCACACTGTGTGACCACTCTCTCTCTACTCCCACACTGTGTGACCACTCTCCCACACTGTGTGACCACTCTCTCTCTACTCCCACACTGTGTGACCACTCTCTTTTCCCACACTGTGTGACCACTCTCTCCCGCACTGTGTGACCGACCACTCTCTCTTCTCCAACACTGTGTGACCACTCACTCTTCTCAAACACTGTGTGACCGATCCCCCGAACTGTGTGACCACTCTCTCTTCTCCCACACTGTGTGACCACTCCTTCTTCTCCCACACTGTGTGAACAATCTCTCTTCTCCCACACTGTGTGACCACTCTCTCTTCTCCCACACTGTGTGACCACTCTCTATTTTCCCACACGGTGTAACCAGTCACTCTTCTCCCACACTGTGTGACCACTCCCTCTTCTCCCACACTGTGTGACCACTCTCCCACACTGTGTGACCACTCTCCTCTCTGTGTGACGACTCTCCTCTCGCTTGTGTGACCACTCTCCCGAACTGTGTGACCACTCTCACACACTGTGTGACCACTCTTCCACACTGTGTGACCACTCTCCTCTCACTTGTGTGACCACTCTCCTCTCACTGTGTGACCACTCTCCCACACTGTGTGACCACTCTCATCTCACTGTGTGAACACTCTCCCACACTGTGTGACCACTCTCCCACACTGTGTGACCACTCCCCCACACTGTGTGATAACTCTCTCTACTAACACACTGTGTGACCACTCCCTCTTCTCCAACACTGTGTGACCACTCCCTCTTCTCCCACACTGTGTGAACAATCTCTCTTCTCCCACACTGTGTGACAACTCTCTCTTCTCCCGCACTGTGTGACCGACCACTCTCTCTTCTCCCACACTGTGTGACCACTCCCTCTTCTCCCACACTGTGTGAACAATCTCTCTTCTCCCACACTGTGTGACCACTCCTTCTTCTCCCACACTGTGTGACCGATCCCCCACACTGTGTGACCACTCTCTCTTCTCCCACACTGTGTGACCACTCTATCTTCTCCCACACTGTGTGACCACTCCTTCTTCTCCCACACTGTGTGAACAATCTCTCTTCTCCCACACTGTGTGACCACTCTCTCTTCTCCCATACTGTGTGACCACTCTCTATTTTCCCACACGGTGTAACCAATCACTCTTCCCCCACACTGTGTGACCACTCCCTCTTCTCCCACACTGTGTGACCACTCTCCCACACTGTGTGACCACTCTCCTCTCTGTGTGACCACTCTCCTCTCGCTTGTGTGACCACTCTCCCGAACTGTGTGACCACTCTCACACACTGTGTGACCACTCTTCCACACTGTGTGACCACTCTCCTCTCACTTGTGTGACCACTCTCCTCTCACTGTGTGACCACTCTCCCACACTGTGTGACCACTCTCATCTCACTGTGTGAACACTCTCCCACATTGTGTGACCACTCTCCCACACTGTGTGACCATTCCCCACACTGTGTGATAACTCTCTCTACTAACACACTGTGTGACCACTCCCTCTTCTCCAACACTGTGTGACCACTCCCTCGTCTCCCACACTGTGTGAACAATCTCTCTTCTCCCACACTGTGTGACCACTCTCTCTTCTCCCGCACTGTGTGACCGACCACTCTCTCTTCTCCCACACTGTGTGACCACTCCCTCTTCTCCCACACTGTGTGAACAATCTCTCTTCTCCCACACTGTGTGACCACTCCTTCTTCTCCCACACTGTGTGACCGATCCCCCACACTGTGTGACCACTCTCTCTTCTCCCACACTGTGTGACCACTCTATCTTCTCCCACACTGTGTGACCACTCCTTCTTCTCCCACACTGTGTGAACAATCTCTCTTCTCCCACACTGTGTGACCACTCTCTCTTCTCCCACACTGTGTGAACACTTTCTCTCTTCTCCCACACTGTGTGACCACTCTATCTTCTCCCACACTGTGTGACCACTCCTTCTTCTCCCACACTGTGTGAACAATCTCTCTTCTCCCACACTGTGTGACCACTCTCTCTTCTCCCACACTGTGTGAACACTTTCTCTCTTCTCCCACACTGTGTGACCACTCTCTCTTCTCCTACACTCTGTAACCTCTCTCTCTTCTCCCACACTGTGTGACCACTCTCTCTTTTCCCACATTGTGTGACCACTCTCTTTTCCCACACTGTGTAACCACTCTCTCCTCTCCCACACTGTGTGACCACTCCCTCTTCTCTCAAACTATGTGACCACTCTCCCACACCGTGTGACCACTCTCCCACACTGTGTGACCACTCTCCCACACTGTGTGACCCCTCTCCCACACTGTGTGACCACTCTCCCACACTGTGTGACCACTCTCCTCTCTCTGTGTAACCGCTCTCCTCTCACTTGTGTGACCACTCTCCCACACTTTGTGACCCCTCTCCCACGCTGTGTGTCCACTCTCCCACACTGTGTGACCACTCTCCCGAACTGTGTGACCACTCTCCCACACTGTGTGACCACTCTCCCACACTGTGTGACCACTCTCCCACACTGTGTGACCACTCTCCTCTCACTTGTGTGACCACTCTCCCATACTGTGTGACCACTCTCCTCTCACTGTGTGCCCACTCTCCTCTCACTGTGTGACCCCTCTTCCACACTGTGTGACCACTCTCCTCTCACTGTGTGAACACTCTCCCACACTGTGTGACCACTCTCCCACACTGTGTGACCACTCATCTCTCTCTTGTGTGACCACTCTCCCATACTGCGTGACCACTCTCCTCTCATTGTGTGACCACTCTCCCACACTGTGTGACCACTCTCCTCTCACTGTGTGAACACTCTCCCACACTGTGTGACCTCTCTCCCGCACTGCGTGACCACCCTCCTCTCACTGTGTGAACACTCTCCCACACTTTGTGACCACTCTCCCACACTGTGTGATCACTCTCTCTTCCCCCACACTGTGTGACCACTTTCTCTTCACCCATACTGTGTGACCACTCTCTTTTCTCCCACACTGTGTGACCACTCTCTCTTCTCCCACACTGTGTGACCACTCTCTCTTCTCCCACACTGTGTTACCGCTCCCCCACGCTGTGTGACCACTCTCTCTTCTCCCACACAGTGTGACCACTCTCTCTTCTCCCACACTGTGTGATCACTCCATCTTCTCCCACACTTTGTGACCTCTCCCCCACACGGTGTGAACACTCTTTCTTCTCCCACACTGTGTGAACACTTTCTCTCTTCTCCCACACTGTGTGAACACTTTCTCTCTTCTCCCACACTGTGTGACCACTCTCTCTTTTCCCACACTGTGAGACCTCTCTCCCACACTGTGTGACCACTCCCCCACACTGTGTGACCCTTCTCCCACACTGTATGACCACTCTCCCACACTCTGTGACCACTCTCCCACACTGTGTGATCTCTCTCTTCTCACTGTGTGTTCACTCTCTTCTCAGTGTGTGACCACTCTCCCACACTGTGTGACCTTTCTCCCACACTGTGTGACAACTCTTCCACACTGTGTGACCACTCTCCTCTCACTGTGTGATCACTCTCCCACACTCTGTGACTACTCTCCCACACTGGTTCCCACTCTCCTCTCACTGTGTGACCACTTTCCCACACTGTGTGACCACTCTCCTCTCCCTGTGTGATCACTCTCCCACTGTGTGACCACTCTCCCACACTGTGTTACCACTCTCCAACATTGTGTGATAACTCTCCCACACTGTGTGACCACTCTCCTCTCACTGTGTGACCACTTCCCCACACTGTGTGTCCACTCTCCCACACAGTGTGACCACTCTCCTCTCACTGTGTGACCACTCTCCCACACCGTGTGACCTCTCTCCCACACCGTGTGACCACTCTCCTCTCACTGTGTGACCACTCTCCCACGCTGTGTGACCTCTCTCCCACACTGTGTGACCACTCTCCCACACTGTGTGATTACTCTCCTCTCAATGTGTGACCACTCTCCCACACTATGTGACCACTCTTCCACACTGTGTGACCATTCTCCTCTCACTGTGTGACCACTCTCTCACTGTTTGACCATTCTCCCACACTGTGTGACCACTCCCGTCTCACTGTGTGACCACTCTCCCACACTGTGTGACCACTCTCCCACATAGTGTGACCACTCCTCCACACTGTGTGACCGCTCTCCCACACTGTGTGGTCACTCTCCCACACTGTGTGACCACTCTCCCACACTGTGTGATCACTCTCCCACTCTGTGTGACCACTCCCCCACACTGTGTGACAACTCTCCCACACTGTGTGACCACTCTCCTCTCACCGTGTGACTACTCTTCTCTCACTATGTGACCACTCTCCCACACTGTGTGACCACTCTCCCACACTGTGTGACCACTCTCCTCTCACCGTGTGACTACTCTTCTCTCACTATGTGACCACTCTCCCACACTGTGTGACCACTCTCCCACACTGTGTTCCCACTCTCCTCTCACTGTGTGACCACTCTCTCTTTTCCCACACTGTGTAACTACTCTCCCTTCTCCCACACTGTGTAACCACTATCTCTTCTCCCACACTGTGTGAACACTCCCTCTTCTCCCACACTGTGTGAAAACTCTCTATTCTCCCACACTGTGTAAACACTCTCTCTTCTCCCACTCTGTGTGAACACTCTCTCTTCTCCCACACTATGGGACCACTCTCTCTTTTCCCACACTGTGTAACCACTCTCTCTTCTCCCACTCTGTGTGACCACTCTCTTTTCCCACACTGTGTAACCAATCTCCCTTCTCCCACACTGTGTAACCAATCTCTCTTCTCCCACACTGTGTGACCACTCTCTCTTTTCCCACACTGTGTAACCACTCTCTCTTCTCCCACACTGCGTGACCACTCTCTTCTCCCACACTGTGTGACCACTCCCTCTTCTCTCACACTATGTGATCACTCTCCCACACCGTGTGACCACTCTCCCACACTGTGTGACTACTCTCCCGCACTGTGTAACCACTCTTCTATCACGGTGTGAACACTCTCCCACACTGGGTCATCACTCTCCCACACTGTGTGACCACTCTCCTCTCACTGTGTGACCACTCTCCTCTCATTTGTGTGACCACTCTCCCACACTGTGTGACAACTCTTCTCTCACTGTGTGCCCACTCTCCTCTCACTGTGTGACCACTCTCCCGCACCGTATGACCACTCTCCTCTCACTGTGTGAACATTCTCCCACACTGTGTGCCACTCTCCAATACTGTGTGACTACTCTCCTCTCACTGTGTGACCACTCTCCCACACTGTGTGACCACTCTCTCTTCTCCCACACTGTGTGACTACTCTCTCTTCTCCTGCACTGTGTGACATCCCACTCTCTCTTCTCCCACACTTTGTGACCACTCCCTCTTCTCAAACACTGTGTGACCGCTCCCCCACACTGTTTGACCACTCTCTCTTCTCCAACACTGTGTGACCACTCTCTCTTCTCCCGCATTGTGTAACCATTGTCTCTTGTACCACACTGTGTGACCACTCCCTCTTCTCCCACACTGTGTGACCGCTCCCCCACTCTGTGTGACCACTCTCTCTTCTCCCTCACTGTGTAATCACTCTCTCTTCTCCCACACTGTGTGACCACTCTCTCTTTTCCCACACTGTGTAACCACTCTCTTTTCTCCCTCACTGTGTGACGTCTCCCTATTCTCCCACACTGTGTGACCGCTCCCCCACACTGTTTGACCACTCTCTCTTCCCCCACACTGTGTGACCACTCTCTCTTCTCCCACACTGTGTGACCACTCTCTCTTCTCCCACACTTTATGACCACTCCCTCTTCTCCCACACTGTGTGAACACTCTCTCTTCTCCCACACTCTGTGACCACTCTCTCGTCTCCCACACTGTGTGAACACTTTCTCTCTTCTCCCACACTGTGTAAACACTCTCTCTTCTCCCACACTGTGTGACCACTCTCTCTTCTCCCTCTCTGTTTGACCGCTCCCCCACACTGTGTGACCACTCTCTCTTCTCCCACACTGTGTGACCGCTCCCCCACACTGTGTGACCACTCTCTCTTCTCCCACACTGTGTGACCGCTTCCCCACACTGTGTGACCACTCTCTCTTTCCCACAGTGTAAACACTCTCTCTTCTCCCACGCTGTGTGACCACTCTCTTTTCTCCCACACTACGTGACCACTCTCTCTCTTCTCCCACACTGTGTGACCACTCCCTCTTCTCCCACACTGTGTGACCCCTTTTCCACACTCTGTGACCACTCTTCTATCACTGGGTGAACACTCTTTCACACTGTGTGAACACTCTCGCACACTGTGTGACCACACTCCTCTTACTGTGTGACCACTCTCCTCTCACTTGTGTGACTACTCTCCCACACTGTGTGACCACTCTCCCACACTGTGTGACCACTCTCCCGAACTGTGTGACCACTCTCCCCCACTGTGTGACCACTCTCTCCCACTGTTACCACTCTCCTCTCACTGTGTGCCCACTCTCCTCTCACTGTGTAAACACCCTTCCACACTGTGTGACCACTCTACCACACTGTGTGACCACTCCCCCACACTGTGTGACCACTCTTCTCCCACACTGTGTGACCACTCTTCTCCCACACTGTGTGACCACTCTCTCTTCTCCCACACTGTGTGACCACTCTCTCTTCTCCCAAACTGTGTGAACACTTTCTCTCTTCTCCCACACTGTGTGAACACTCTCTCTTCTGCCACACTGTAACCACTCTCTCTTCTCCCACAAAGTGTGACCACTACCTCTTCTCGCACACTGTGTGAACATTCTCTCTTCTCCCACACTGTATAACCACTCCCTCTTCTCGCACACTGTGTGACCACTCCCACACTGTGTGACCACTCTCCTATCACTGTGTGACCACTCCCTCTTCTCCCACACTGTGTGACCGCCCCCCCCCCACACTGTGTGACCACTCTCTCTTCTCCCACACTATGTGACCCATCTCTCTTCTCCCACACTGTGTGACCACTCTCTCTTCTACCACACTGTGTGACCAATCTCTCTTCTCCCAGACTGTGTGACCACTCTCTCTTCAACCACACTGAATAACCACTCTCTCTTCTCCCACACTGTGTGACCACTCCCTCTTCTCCCACACTGTGTGACCACTCCCACACTGTGTGACCACTCTCCTATCAATGTGTGAGCACTCTCCTATCACTGTGTGACCACTCCCTCTTCTCCCACACTGCGTGACCGCACCCCCCCACACTGTGCGACCACTCTCTCTTCTCCCACACTATGTGACCAATCTCTCTTCTCCCACATTTTGTGACCACTCCCTCTTTTCTCACACTGTGTGAACACTCTCTCTTCACCAACACTATGTGACCACTCTCTCTTCTCCCACACTGTGTGAACACTTTCTCTCTTCTCCCAGACTGTGTAAACACTCTCTGTTCTCCCTCACTGTGTGACCACTCTCTCTTCTCCCACACTGTGTGACCACTCTCTCTTCTCCCACACTATGTGACCACTCTCTCTTTTCCCACACTGTGTAAACACTCTCTCTTCTCCCACACTGTGTGACCACTCTCTCTTTTCCCACAATGTGTAACCACTCTCCCTTCTCGCACACTGTGTGACCACTCCCTCTTCTCTCACACTATGTGACCACTCTCCCACACCGTGTGACCACTCTCCCACACTGTGTGACCACTCTCCCATACTGTGTGACCACTCTCCTCTCACTGTGTGCCCACTCTCCTCTCACTGTGTGACCACTCTCCCACACTGTGTGACCACTCTCCTCTCACTGTGTAAAAACTCTCCCACACTGTGTGACCACTCTCCTCTCACTGTGTGAACACTCTCCCACACTGTGTGACCTCTCGCCCACACTGTGTGACCACTCTCCTCTCACTGTGTGAACACTCTCCCACACTGTGTGACCACTCTCCCACACTGTGTGACCACTCTCTCTTCTCCCACACTGTGTGACCACTCTCTCTTCACCCATACTGTGTGACCACTCTCTTTTCTCCCGCACTGTATGACCACTCTCTCTTCTCCCACACTGTGTGACCACTCTCTCTTCTCCCACACTGTGTTACCGCTCCCCCACGCTGTGTGACCACTCTCTCTTCTCCAAAACAGTGTGACCACTCTCTCTTCTCCACCACTGTGTGACCACTACATCTTCTCCCACACTTTGTGACCTCTCCCCCACACTGTGTGAACACTCTTTCTTCTCCCACACTGTGTGACCACTCTCTCTTCTCCCACACTGTGTGAACACTTTCTCTCATCTCCCACACTGTGTGACCACTCTCTTCTCTCACACTGTGTGACCACTCTATCTTCTCCCACACTTTGTGACCTCTCCCCCACACTGTGTGAACACTCTTTCTTCTCCCACACTGTGTGACCACTCTCTCTTCTCCCACACTGTGTGAACACTTTCTCTCTTCTCCCACACTGTGTGACCACTCTCTCTTTTCCCACACTGTGTGACCTCTCTCCCACACTGTGTGACCACTCCCCCACAATGTGTGACCCTTCTCCCACACTGTATGACCACTCTCCCACACTGTGTGACCACTCTCTTCTCACTGTGTGTTCACTCTCTTCTCAGTGTGTGACCACTCTCCCACACTGTGTGATCTTTCTCCCACACTGTGTGACAACTCTCCCACACTGTGTGACCACTCTCCTTTCACTGTGTGACCACTCTCCTCTCACTGTGTGACCACTCTCCTCTCACTGTGTGACCACTTTCCCACACTGTGTGACCACTCTCCTTTCACTGTGTGATCACTCTCCCACACTTTGTGACCACTCTCCCACACTGTGTTACCACTCTTCCACATTGTGTGATAACTCTCCCACACTGTGTGACCACTCTCCTCTCACTGGGTGACCACTTCCCCACACTATGTGATCACTCTCCCGCACTGTGTGTCCACTCTCCCACAATGTGTGACCACTCTCCCACACTGTGTGACCATTCTCCCACACTGTGTGATAACTCTTCCACACTGGTTCCCACTCTCCTCTCACTGTGTGACCACTCTCCCACACTATGTGACCACTCTCCTCTCACTGTGTGACCACTCTCCCACACCGTGTGACCTCTCTCCCACACTGTGTGACCACTCTCCTCTCACTGTGTGACCACTCTCCCACGCTGTGTGACCTCTCTCCCACACTGTGTGACCACTCTCCCACACTGTGTGATAACTCTCCTCTCAATGTGTGACCACTCTCCCACACTATGTGACCACTCTTCCACACTGTGTGACCAATCTCCTCTCACTGTGTGACCACTCTCTCACTGTTTGACCATTCTCCCACACTGTGTGACCACTCCCGTCTCACTGTGTGACCACTCTCCCACACTGTGTGACCACTCTCCCACATAGTGTGACCACTCCTCCACACTGTGTGACCACTCTCCCACACTGTGTGATCACTCTCCCACACTGTGTGACCACTCACCAACACTGTGTGAACACTCTTTCTTCTCCTACACTGTGTGACCACTCTCTCTTCTCCCACACTGTGTGAACACTTTCTCTCTTCTCTCACACTGTGTGACCACTCTCTCCTCTCTCACACTGTGTGACCACTCCATATTCTCCCACACTTTGTGACCTCTCCCCCACACTGTGTGAACACTCTTTCTTCTCCCACACTGTGTGACCACTCTCTCTTCTCCCACACTGTGTGAACACTTTCTCTCTTCTCCCACACTGTGTGACCACTCTCTTTTCCCACACTGTGTGACCTCTCTCCCACACTGTGTGACCACTCCCCCACACTGTGTGACCCTTCTCCCACACTGTATGACCACTCTCCCACACTCTGTGACCACTCTCCCACACTGTGTGATCACTCTCTTCTCACTGTGTGTTCACTCTCTTCTCAGTGTGTGACCACTCTCCCACACTGTGTGACCACTCTCCCACACTGTGTGATCACTCTCTTCTCACTGTGTGTTCACTCTCCTCTCACTGTGTGACCACTCTCCTCTCACTGTGTAACCACTTTCCCACACTGTGTGACCACTCTCCTCTCACTGTGTGATCACTCTCCCACACTGTGTGACCACTCTCCCACACTGTGTTACCACTCTCCCACATTGTGTGATAACTCTCCCACACTGTGTGACCACTCTCCTCTCACTGGGTGACCACTTCCCCACACTGTGTGATCACTCTCCCACACTGTGTGTCCACTCTCCCACACTGTGTGACCATTCTCCCACACTGTGTGACCACTCTCCCACACTGTGTGACCACTCTCCTCTCACTGTGTGACCACTCTCCCACACCGTGTGACCTCTCTCCCACACTGTGTGACCACTCTCCTCTCACTGTGTAACCACTCCCCCACGCTGTGTGACCTCTCTCCCACACTGTGTGACCACTCTCCCACACTGTGTGATAACTCTCCTCTCAATGTGTGACCACTCTCCCACACTATGTGACCACTCTTCCACACTGTGTGACCACTCTCCTCTCACTGTGTGACCACTCCCCCACGCTGTGTGACCTCTCTCCCACACTATGTGACCACTCTCCCACACTGTGTGATAACTCTCCTCTCAATGTGTGACCACTCTCCCACACTATGTGACCACTCTTCCACACTGTGTGACCACTCTCCTCTCATTGTGTGACCACTCTCTCACTGTTTGACCATTCTTCCACACTGTGTGACCACTCCCGTCTCACTGTGTGACCACTCTCCCACACTGTGTGACCACTCTCCCACATAGTGTGACCACTCCTCCACACTGTGTGACCACTCTCCCACACTGTGTGATCACTCTCCCACACTGTGTGACCACTCTCCCACACTGTGTGATCACTCCCTCACACTGAGTGACCACTCTCCACCACTGTGTGACCACTTCCCCACACTGTGTGACCACTCTCCCACACTGTGTGATCACTCTCCCACTCTGTGTGACCACTCCCCCACACTGTGTGACAACTCTCCCACACTGTGTGACCACTCTCCTCTCACCGTGTGACGACTCTTTTCTCACTATGTGACCATTCTCCCACACTGTGTGACCACTCTCCCACACTGTGTTCCCACTCTCCTCTCACTGTGTGACCACTCTCCCACACTGTGTGATCACTCTCCTCTCACTGTGTGACTACTCTTCTCTGACTGTGTGACCACTCTCCCACAATGTGTGACCACTCTCCCACACTGTGTTCCCACTGTCCTCTCACTGTGTGACCACTCTCCTCTCACTGTGTGACCACTCTCCTCTCACTGTGTGACCACTCACCCACACTGTGTGATCACTCTCCCACTCTGTGTGACCACTCCCCCACACTGTGTGGCAACTCTCCCACACTGTGTGACCACTCTCCTCTCACTGTGTGACTACTCTTCTCCCACT
This sequence comes from Procambarus clarkii, assembly GCF_040958095.1. NCBI lineage: Eukaryota > Metazoa > Arthropoda > Malacostraca > Decapoda > Cambaridae > Procambarus > Procambarus clarkii. The sequence goes on along the minus strand of NC_091230.1, from coordinate 3,662,679 downwards.
GTGTGACCACTCTCCCACATTGTGTGACCACTCTCCTCTCACTGTGTGACCACTCTCCTCTCACTGTGTGACCACTCTCCCGCATTGTGTGACCACTCTCCTCTCACTGTGTGACCACTCTCCTCTCACTGTGTGACCACTCTCCCACTTTGTGTGACCACTCTCCTCTCACTGTGGGCCCACTCTTCCACACTGTGTGACCACTCTCCCACACTGTGTGACCACTCTCCCACACTGTGTGACCACTCTCCCACACTGTGTGACCACTCTCCCACACTGTGTGACCACTCTCCCACACTGTGTGACCACTCTCCCACACTGTGTGACCACTCTCCCACACTGTGTGACCACTCTCCCACACTGTGTGACCACTCTCCCACACTGTGTGACCACTCTCCTCTCACTGTGTGACCACTCTCCCACACTGTGTGACCACTCTCCCACACTGTGTGAACACTCTCCCACACTGTGTGAACACTCTCCCACACTGTGTGACCACTCTCCCACACTGTGTGACCACTCTCCCACACTGTGTGACCACTCTCCCACACTGTGTGACCACTCTCCCACACTGTGTGAACACTCTCCCACACTGTGTGACCACTTTCCCACACTGTGTGACCACTCTCCCACAATGTGTGACCACTCTCCCACACTGTGTGACCACTCTCCCACACTGTGTGAACACTCTCACACTGTGTGAACACTCTCCTACACTGTGTGACCACTTTCCCACACTGTGTGACCACTCTCCCACACTGTGTGACCACTCTCCCACACTGTGTGACCACTCTCCCACACTGTGACCACTCTCCCACACTGTGTGAACACTCTCCCACACTGTGTGAACACTCTCCTACACTGTGTGACCACTCTCCCACACTGTGTGAACACTCTCCTACACTGTGTGACCACTCTCCCATACTGTGTGACCAGTCTCCCACACTGTGTGACCACTCTCCCACACTGTGTGACCACTCTCCCACACTGTGTGACCACTCTCCCACACTGTGTGACCACTCTCCTCTCACTGTGTGACCACTCTCCCACACTGTGTGACCACTCTCCCACACTGTGACCACTCTCCCACACTGTGTGAACACTCTCCCACACTGTGTGAACACTCTCCTACACTGTGTGACCACTCTCCCACACTGTGTGAACACTCTCCTACACTGTGTGACCACTCTCCCACACTGTGTGACCACTCTCCCACACTGTGTGACCACTCTCCCACACTGTGTGACCACTCTCCCACACTGTGTGACCACTCCCACACTGTGTGACCACTCTCCCACACTGTGTGACCACTCTCCCACACTGTGTGACCACTCTCCCACACTGTGTGACCACTCTCCCACACTGTGTGACCACTCTCCCACACTGTGTGACCAATCACCCACACTGTGTGACCACTCTCCTCTCACTGTGTGACCACTCTCCCACACTGTGTGACCACTCTCCCACACTGGTTCCCACTCTCCTCTCACTGTGTGACCACTCTCCCACACTGTGTGACCACTCTCCCACACTGTATGACCACTCTCCCACACTGTGTGACCACTCTCCTCTCACTGTGTGACCACTCTCCCACACTGTGTGACCACTCTCCCACACTGTGTGACCACTCTCCCACACTGTGTGACCACTCTCCCACACTGTGTGACCACTCTCCCACACTGTGTGACCGCTCCTTCTTCAGAAGGTTACATGGAGATGTTTTACATTGATCTTCCTAAGGTAAAACATTAAGAGGAAAGTTTGTTGATGCCGCTAAATAATGCACTGTGATGATCGGTTGATGAGCTCAGTCTTGTAAAGGTCTTAAGGCTTTGGGTTAATGCTCAATAATTCTTTGGTGTAAGGTAATAATTTAGAATAAAATTTTATATATGTATAGTAAATTGGCAGTTCACATGAAAATACCGACCCCTGTTGTATTATGTTTGGTGACGGGGAAGGAAATGTATAAATGACATGAGATAATGTGTGGTATAAACTCCACAGGAACAGTACGACTTCCTGCACACGGCGGCCATCTGCTACCTCAACGCCTTCAATGTTTATAAAAACTTCACTTGATCTTCCCGCAAATCTTCACCTTCTTGGCAGTCTTCAACCACGTGGAAACCCCTTGGCTGAACACCCATCCATTCCTCAACCTCTGTGGCAGCTTGATTGAATACTGCGCCAGCTCTCACCCACTATGGATGTCTCAGCTGACTACCCTGCAGCCCTCAGCCACTATAGATATCTCAGCTGACCACCCTGCCAGCTCTTTGCCATTGTGGACAGTAGGAATGACGATTTAGCTGTAATTTTTTATTTTTTTTTTGGATCCCGGAAAGTAGATTCCATACCCGGGAGTGTTTGTTTTTTGGTGAAAATGGCTGCTGCAGTCTTAAAGAGTTCTTATGTAATTAATTTAGGTCAAAAAATGACTGCTGTGCCTCATGGGATTGAGCGAATTTTGGATAATGACTGATATGGTCTTAAAGGATTTTTATGGGATAAATTCCAAACAAAAGTCACCGCTGCGTTCTTAAAGAATTCTTTTAGGGGAAATTTAAATTTTTTTCAGAGTTCAATTTTATAAAAATATTTCAGAGTTTATGTAATCGTGGAAGTTTATTTAAGAGTTTAAGACTGAAATTTTTCAAAAGACCATTTTCTGAGAGTATGTTCATAGAAGTTTGTTTAGGAAAATAGACATCTTAGCAGTGACTTATAGTTTTATTTCAATTTACAGCTGTTTCACCCATCTAAGACCGAATTTCTTCAGAATCCATTTTAAGACTAAAATTTTTCAAAGACCAGTTGAAGATCAAAATATGACAGACCATTTTAAGACCTAAATTTGACAGAGACCATTTTAAGACCGATTTTTTTTCAGAGTTTTTAATCCTCGCTGTATTTGTTAAGATTTCTTATGGATATAATTAAACTGAACCAACTTCAGCAGATATCTGTTAAAAGTTTATCAGATACTAGTGCTTGGACTCAGCTCTATACGTTTATAAGAGTAGTTTCACTACTAATAGCCCAATTATACCCTCATAGTAAATAAGATCAAATCAGTAACCTCGTTCTACTCCTGTTTACGCATTAGTCCCCTCTCGTAGATTCAATACTATCAGTTCAATCTCCCTGAGATTTAAACCCCCCTGTCTTTTGGACTCGGTAAAAGAGATCAAGTCAATAACTAAGTTCTAGCTCCTCTCTTCGCCTTACTTTACTTATGTAACTTCGTTAGTATCCAATAAATATCCAAGTATTCTCGAGATTTAGGACCGCTATATTTCGTATGTAGTAAAATAGATCAAAGGAATTACCGAGCTCTGGCTCTTGTCCCCTATCTTACTTTACACAGATATCTTCTTCACTACCCGTCTAATTACCCTGAAATTTAAAACAGTCAAATTTCAGATGTAGTAAATAAAATCAAAACCCTTATCGAGCGTCAACTCCCATCCTCTACCTTAGTTTAATATTCATCAAACTTAGTATTTCAGCCCAAGACCTGCTCCAGCCTATCACCTCATTAAAGTAACCAAATCCTCTCCTTCAATACTTTTGTTTATTCAGCTATGTAAATAATCCCTAACAAGGTAATAATCAGACGGTCCTAATACACCTTATCTCTTCCTTATCTTCCCCCACCCCCTAACCCTCCTCCACACCTTACTCCTTCCATACCTCCCCCTCTCTCTCTCTCCATTCCCCCACCCCGTCTCCATCCTCTGTCTTATCTCCTTCACCCCTTACCTCTTGCCTTCCCCTCCCTTACCTTTCCCCTCCCTTACTTCCCCCACCCCCCTCATCAAAGTTATTCTCTAACTCACCTTCGTTCATCAAATAAACATCAAATAAACTTTCTAAGACATCTTCGTCCTTGTAAGAATCTCTCCAAGACAATAATATGTCCCAAAATCATTTTAATTGTCATTTGCAGTCTTTAACACGAATTTATATAAAAGAATTACTCTCTAGGACTTCTTCAAGCATCACATACTCTCTCAAGTGTAACAAACATTGTTCTTCATTCAATAAATACGTAGTGAAGGACAACTTTTCAAAACATATGTAAACTAAGACACAGCATTATGTAGCCTCAAACAACTTTAAGTATTATTCAAACTAAACAAGTGCAAACGTTATGTGTTAATAAACTTATCCTTCAAGTAAAAATAAATAACTGACTTTTATGTAGTAGTACCAGTTCACTAAGACGTTTACAATTAAAACTTGTTATTAACATTGAATATGCCATAAAACACGGCTCTTTACGTAACTTGTTCACCTTTTCATAACAAACTTGCATTTCTGATTATTAATTATTCTGTTCAAATATATATTTAGTAGCCACTTTATCTTAAAACTGTTCTCTGAACAACTCTGCATCATCCTACCTAACCCAACCCAACCTAACTTAACCTAAACTAACCTATAACCTCCCCTACCTGACGTAACTTCTATAACCCAACTTACTAACTTAACTTACATAACCTAACCTAACCTAACCCTAACTAACTTGACTTACCTGTACTAGCCAAACCTAACCTAAACTTACTTATTCTAACTTACCAATTCCTCCCTATCTGAACTAACTTACCCAACTTGAAATAACCTAACTTACGTAACTTAGCATACCCAATGTAACTTTTACTATGCTGATTTACCTAACTCATCATAATAATAAGCCAAATAATAAGGAAGTAACCTATCCCAATCTAACTTTTCATAACATAACTTACACAACGTAACTTCCATTACCTAACTTATTCTACATGATGTAACTTACATAAACTATCATATATGATATAACTTACTCATCCTGACCTAACCAACATATGTAACTTATTAACTTAACTTACAGAACATAACATAATTTATCTGCCCTCACCTTCCTAACCTCCCCCACTTAATGTAACTTACATAAACTAACTCACATAACATAACTTACACAACATAACTTCCCTTACATAACCTAACCCAACCTAACTTGCATAACTTGCTAACTTAACTGAACTGTTCTTAAATTACTTTCCTTCTCCTGCATAATGTAACTTAACCTGGGAGCCGGTCGGCCGAGCGGACAGCACACTGGACTTGTGATCCTGTGGTCCTGGGTTCGATCCCAGGCGCCGGCGAGAAACAATGGGCAGAGCTTCTTTCACCCTATGCCCCTGTTACCTAGCAGTAAAATAGGTACCTGGGTGTTAGTCAGCTGTCACGGGCTGCTTCCTGGGGGTGGAGGCCTGGTCGAGGACCGGGCCGCGGGGACACTAAAAGCCCCGAAATCATCTCAAGTTAACCTCAAGATAACCTAAGAATCATCTTATTCGCTCTAAAACATCACTTTTCCATTTATTCCCCCAGAAATTCCTTCAGCTCTGATAAAACTCACGCACTCTTACACGAACTTTCCCTACACGTATGAACTCTTCCTTATATACAGATCATGTAGAAACTTACACAATTGCAATTTTACGAATCTTATACAAAAACTCAGTTCACTCACAAACTCTCTCAAACTAGCACAACTACATAAATTTAGACAAACTAGCATAGATCTTGCTAACACTTAGACGCTTTGAGAACTTCTTACACATATACTAATTTCAGAACATAAAAAAGGATGTCCAACTATCTTATCTTATCTTACCCCTTCTTATTACTCTTTCCCTCTGCTTGCAATCTCTATTATTCCTTGTAAGGTATTGTTTAAGCATCCTTCCCTAACCTAACCCAACAACCTTAACCTAACCAACCCTAACCTAACCTATCCTTAATCCCATATATCTTTGACTTATACACTATCTACCCAGTGTTTTATGTACATCTTAGCTTATCACACGCCCCCCACCTAACTTTTACCTATTTTATATGTCCTCATACTTTTCAAATAGTTTATAGGAATGTCTACTTATGACATCTAGTCTTTTAGAAACTTCCTTAATACATTTATCAAACTAAGTCTTCTCATTCGTCTCTCTTAGGTTTAAGTCCCAAGCATAGAGTCCATTTATTCAATAACCTATCTTAAGTTTTATATTTTTAACCAATTAATACAGTAAAGTTACAATTCTTGACAGTTGTATATATAATTCCTGCAGGACACTTATGTTTCGTCAATCAATGTCTCATATTCATTTGTTTATTTTAAAGGTTAGATTCTCAATTAGAGGGTTATGCATTTTAAGTGTTATTTGTTAGAGATGGCATGTTTAAGCATTTCAAAAGATTTTGTATTATAAAGGAATTTATTCGTTTCAAGGGATAATTGCTAAAATAGGGTGTTATATCATTTAAAGGGATATTTGTTAAAATTAAAGATGTCAGTTTAAGCACTTTTTACCTTTTTTACTTAAAGTTCATCATGTTGTTCATAAGTTATATTCATTATGCTTTATATAATTTGTTCTTATTATTCACCTTTAACTTGACCTCTTTCTGATCTTAGTGTATTTATTGGGTTTTATATAATTTGTTCTTATTCTTTGCCCTTAACCTAACCTTTCAGATATATAGTTTATTTGTTTGTTGTGTTTGGACATATTTGATGAATATTTGGCTAAAATTTGGTGATTAGTAGTAAAACTACATTTGTAAATTCATAGAGCTGGGTCCAAGAGCTAATATCTGATGAACTTTTTAAAAAATATCTGCTCAGGTTGGTAGAGTTTAACTAAATTCATATGAACTCTCAAAGAATACCACGAGGATTAAAACTGAAAAATTTCAGTCTTAAACTGGTCTGTGACAAATTTCGGTCTTGAAATGGTCTCTAACTAATTTTGGTCTTAAAATTAACTCTGTCAAATTTCGGTCTTAAACTAGATTCTGCCATATTTCGGTCTTAAAAGGAACTCTGAGGAAATTCGGTCTTCAACTGGTTTCTGTCAAATTTCAGTCATAAAATTATCTCCGAATTTATTTTGGTCCTAAACTCGACTCTGACAAATTTTCGGTCTTAACTGGTCTCTGAAATTATTTTGGTCTTCAACTGGACTACAATGAAATTCGGTCTTAAATGGGTCAAACAGCTGGAACTGGATATAAAACTAAGTCACTGCAAAGATATTTATTTTCCTTAACTTCTATGAACATATTCTCAGAAAATTTTCTTTTGAGAAATTTCGGTTTAAACTCTTAAATAAACTTCTACAATTATATGAACTCTGAAATATTTTTATAAAACTGAACTCTGAAAAATTTTGAATTTCTCCCATAAGAATTCTTTAAGAATGCAGCGTTGACTTTTGTCTTAAATTTATCCCATAAGAATCCTTTAAGACTGCAGCAGTCATTTTCCAAAGTTCGTTCAATCCGGTGAGGCTAAGGAGAATTTTTTTTTACCTGAATTACTTCTACAGGAATTCTTTATGACCGCAACGATCACTTTCCAAAAAACAGACACTCCCTGGTAAGGGGTTTATTTTCCGGGCCCCAAAACAAAAATTATAGCTTAGTCGTCATCTCTACTACTGTGGACATCTCAGCTGACCACCCTAATAGCTCTCAGCCATTGTGGACATCTCAGCTGACCATCCTGTCAGCTCTCAGCCATTGTGGACATCTCAGCTGACCATCCTGTCAGCTCTCAGCCATTGTGGACATCTCAGCTGACCATCCTGTCAGCTCTCAGCCATTGTGGACATCACAGCTGACCCTCCTGTCAGCTCTCAGCCATTGTGGACATCTCAGCTGATCACCCTTCCAGCTCTCAGCCATTGTGGACATCCCAGCTGACCATCCTGTCAGCTCTCAGCCATTGTGGACATCTCAGCTGACCACACTACCAGCTCTCAGCCATTGTGGACATCACAGCTGACCATCCTGTCAGCTCTCAGCCATTATGGACATCACTGCTGACCATCCTGTCAGCTCTCAGCCATTGTGGACATCTCAGCTGACCATCCTGCCAGCTCTCAGCCATTGTGGACATCTCAGCTGACCACCCTTCCAGCTCTCAGCCATTGTGGACATCTCAGCTGACCATCCTGCTAGCTCTCAGCCATTGTGGATATCTCAGCTGACCATCCTGTCAGCTCTCAGCCATTATGGACATCACTGCTGACCATCCTGTCAGCTCTCAGCCATTGTGGACATCTCAGCTGACCATCCTGTCAGCTCTCAGCCATTGTGGACATCTCAGCTGACCATCCTGCCAGCTCTCAGCCATTGTGGACATCTCAGCTGACCACCCTGTCAGCTCTCAACCATTGTGGACATCACAGCTGACCATCCTGTCAGCTCTCAGCCATTGTGGACATCACAGCTGACCATCCTGTCAGCTCTCAGCCATTGTGGACATCACAGCTGACCATCCTGTCAGCTCTCAGCCATTGTGGACATCCCAGCTGACCATCCTGCCAGCTCTCAACCATTGTGGACATCACAGCTGGTTGGGCACATTTTTTTTCACCTAATGCATCTGTACATCTAGCAGTAAGTAGGTACCCAAGAGTTAGCTTGTTGTGGGGTTGCATCCCCCCATTTGCCTAAAATGATTATGAATCTAAATAGGCTGAATGGGCTGAAAATGAAGCAAGTGAGGGGGGGGGGCTGGAGAGTAAGATATTAACACGGAACACAAACAGCATAGAGAACGCAAAAGAAAAAGATTCCATGATGAAACTTCAGTGGACGAAGCAATATTTTGTGCTCTAAAGAAGTTCATGGTTGAATCCTACTTAGTGTCCTTAGATTCTGTTATAAATAGAAAAGGAAAAACATTTAAATATTTTATAAACGTGGCTCCCAAATTTAGTGCTCTTACATCCAAAGCATTTTGACAAGGCAGACAATGTGAAGAAATTATAACTTTAAGCAGACCCGTACTCAGACGTCACCGACAATCAAGCTCGAATTGTATGAAGGTTACTTTCATTCAATGACTCATATAAAGAAATAATGAGCACAAACTGTGTGACACAATCGTGTCCAGAAACTGACCATCAACAGTGCACAATAATTCATGATCACCCATGACATGTGTTCCATTTATCCCAACCTGTCCACACTGTACCACGTCATCTGGCTTTACCAATAACCTGTCCACACTGTACTACATCATCTGACCTTACCAATAACCTGTCCACACTGTACTACATCATCTGACCTTACCAATAACCTGTCCATACTGTACCACACCATCTGACCTTACCAATAACCTGTCCACACTGTACCACACCATCTGACCTTACCAATAACCTGTCCACACTGTACCACACCATCTGACCTTACCAATAACCTGTCCATACTGTACCACATCATCTGACCTTACCAATAACGTGTCCACACTGTATCATATCATCTGACCTTACCAATAACGTGTCCACACTGTACCACACCATCTGACCTTACCAATAACCTGTCCACACTGTACCACACCATCTGACCTTACCAATAACCTGTCCATACTGTACCACATCATCTGACCTTACCAATAACGTGTCCACACTGTATCATATCATCTGACCTTACCAATAACGTGTCCACACTGTACCACACCATCTGACCTTACCAATAACCTGTCCACACTGTATCATATCATCTGACCTTACCAATAACCTGTCCACACTGTACCACACCACCTGACCTTACCAATAACCTGTCCACACTGTACCACATCATCTGACCTTACCAATAACCTGTCCATACTGTACCACATCCTCTGACCTAACCAATAACCTAACCACACTGTACTACATCTTCTGACCTTACCAATAACGTGTCCACACTGTACCACATCATCTGACCTTACCAATAACCTGTCCACACTGTATCACATCATCTGACCTTACCAATAGCCTGTCCACACTGTACCACATCATCTGGCCTTACCAATAACCTATCCACACTGTACCACATCATCTGACCTTACCAATAACTAGCGCTGTTGCGGAACGATCCTTCAGTTGGCTGACACACACCTTCACGAAGACGAACACCCCGAACACGTAGTTCAGTGGTCTACGTGTGACCTTACTGACTCCGAGCCTATGTTATAATATTGGTGAGGATGGATTGTCTGGGTTACCTTTACTCTCCATTAAAGGAGAGTTGGCTACTGAGGAGGATTATAATGAAGTAATAGATCAATTTGCTGGACTGAAGCCTAGACGAAAGAAACTCTTGTAGTTCTTTCATACTTAATGACGACCAACCACTTGGGCTGACGGTAGAGCGACGGTCTCGCGTCATGCAGGTCGGCGTTCAATCCCCGACCGTCCAAGTGATTGGGCACCATTCCTTCCCCCCGTCCCATCCCAAATCCTTATCCTGACCCCTTCCCAGTGCTATATAGTCGTAATGACTTGGTGCTTTTCCCTGATAGTTCCCCTTCATACTTAATTAAAAAAAATTTGTGTTTGAAGTTAAAATAATTGAATAACACGCATGATTTATTATGTTTTGACATTGATGTGCTTACTGTAAAGCTTTTTAAATATAAAAAACAATTATGCATTTCCTATAAAACTTCATCTTCCTTTGGTTTATATTTTAAACCCAATACAAATGTATTGTGTTTAAAGTGCTTTGCTGTGTCATGGGCTGTGTCATGGCGCCTTTTTGTGGGTGAAATTTTGAACCTGGCTACGCCCCCTGACATATATATGTATATGTATTCCCCGTTGGTTTTGTATGATATCCATAACCACAAGTTGTATATGTATTCCCCGTTGGTTATGTATGATATACATGACCACAAGTTGTATATGTATTCCCCGTTGGTTATGTATGATATACATGACCACAAGTTGTAACGGTAATTAATATTCATGACTTTGAGTGTTTCACTTTTCTTGTATATAATGTTGTGTTAGAACTACCTGGAGAAACTCCAGGTAGACAGGAAAGTGTCCGTCTGGACGGAGAAACTCCAGGTAGACAGGAAAGTGTCCGTCTGGACGGAGAAACTCCAGGTAGACAGGAAAGTGTCCACCTGGACGGAGAAACTCCAGGTAGACAGGAAAGTGTCCACCTGGACGGAGAAACTCCAGGTAGACAGGAAAGTGTCCACCTGGACGGAGAAACTCCAGGTAGACAGGAAAGTGTCCGTCTGGACGGTGAAACTCCAGGTAGACAGGAAAGTGTCCGTCTGGACGGAGAAACTCCAGGTAGACAGGAAAGTGTCCGTCTGGACGGAGAAACTCCAGGTAGACAGGAAAGTGTCCGTCTGGACGGAGAAACTCCAGGTAGACAGGAAAGTGTCCGTCTGGACGGTGAAACTCCAGGTAGACAATTAAGAAAGTGTCCGTCTGGACGGTGAAACTCCAGGTAGACAGGAAAGTGTCCGTCTGGACGGTGAAACTCCAGGTAGACAGGAAAGTGTCCGTCTGGACGGTGAAACTCCAGGTAGACAGGAAAGTGTCCGTCTGGACGGAGAAACTCCAGGTAGACAGGAAAGTGTCCGTCTGGACGGTGAAACTCCAGGTAGACAGGAAAGTGTCCGTCTGGACGGTGAAACTCCAGGTAGACAGGAAAGTGTCCGTCTGGACGGTGAAACTCCAGGTAGACAGGAAAGTGTCCGTCTGGACGGTGAAACTCCAGGTAGACAGGAAAGTGTCCGTCTGGACGGAGAAACTCCAGGTAGACAGGAAAAGTTTTAAAGTCCAGATTTAACCATTTTTGTATACTTGATTATTCTGTTGTGTTCACACTTGATGTACACTTGATTGTGTACATTTGTTCTGTTTTGTTCACACTTGATGGTGTACATTTGTACTGATTTGTTCACACTTGATGTACACTTGATTGTGTACATTTATTCTGTTTTGTTCACACTTGATTGTGTACATTTGTTCTGCTTTGTTCACACTTGATGGTGTACATTTGTACTGATTTGTTCACACTTGATGTACACTTGATTGTGTACATTTATTCTGTTTTGTTCACACTTGATGGTGTACATTTGTTCTGCTTTGTTCACACTTGATGGTGTACATTTGTTCTGTTTTGTTCACACTTGATGTACACTTGATTGTGTACATTTATTCTGTTTTGTTCACACTTGATGGTGTACATTTGTTCTGCTTTGTTCACACTTGATGGTGTACATTTGTTCTGTTTTGTTCACACTTGATATACACGTGATGGTGTTCATTTGTACTGCTCTGTTCACAGAAGATTATAAGAAATGATGACTCGAAATGTTACAAAGAAAATGATTATGTTTGTAAATTATCTTCCTTGAATATTTCCTCGTATTTTTTGGGTTGTTGGATAAGACAATCAATTGTGTTAACCATTTTGTGTGTCTATAATACCTTTGTCGTTCATTACAGAAATCAATAATTTAACGGCTAATAAACTCCCACTGTAACTTGTACTACCCACTTCCCCTAATATTAGTATTTAAGACATATATCTTCACCAGTGTAATAACCTCTGTCAATTTATATTATAGTTATATGTTGATATAAAACCTTGCTACAATGTTCCTGTACATCTTACCTGATATGTTAGATTAAGGACCTCCCCGATACGCCATGCGTGTTAGTGTCTTTGCTAGAATGTACAAATACCAATCTTATGTAATCTCACCAACCCATTGTACCTTCTTGTGTATAAATTATTATTATTATTATTATTACTAAATGTATCTCATTACTGAGCATTATAGAGTGAGTGGAGTCTGGCATATAATATATCTTATAATGTAAACAAGGTTAATATGACAGTACATTTTGGTATGGACACTTGGTTTACAAGTGTACCAAACTTGGTGCTTATACTTATATTCATACACTAAAAGACGAACTTAACAGAAGTTTACTTGATTTAAATAACAATTATTTTATATCTGATGATAGTTATTGTACTGTAGATATAAATAGAAGCTGCCTCGTATGAGCCAATAGGCCTTCTGCAGTTACCTTCGTTCTTATGTTCTTATGCACTCTGTTTAGTTCAGGTTCCTCCCCTGGTATATAGCGAGGACCATATACCAGGGGCACCAACCTCTTCCTACCTGAGGCTGGTGCCCCATTTCACCCAATAGGGTGAGGTATAGTGCCAATGGAACATTCAGTTATAATTTGACTTTTGTTTTGTTCTCATTTTACATCATTTGACAGATAATTTACCATTAATACTTTAGTTGACTTTAAGTGTCTGCTCATTTTGCGCTACAACCCGCAGGCACTAAAGTGCTAGTTTTTATGTGAAATTATTATTCACAAATGTTCCATTGTATGAAACTATTGACATTTGTAGTCATATTTTGTTCTCTAATTCAGATAATGATGTTTGTGTTTGTAAAGCCAAATTAAAGCTGCTGTTAAGGAGTATTATTTAACAATAAATAGTAGTGTCAAACGGATGGTGTTGCCATGTCTCTTATGAGACCATATTTGGCTTATGTACTTTTATAATATAATGAACAAATTTGACATGATGATTGTCCCTTTTCACTTGAATGCGGTTCTTTTATAAAATATATGTTGATGATGCCTATTTGTTATTAAATGATGCTTGTCATATGGAATGATTTGGAACCTTTTCCACCTCAATAAACATACATTTCACGGATGAAAAGATAGAACATTAGAACTGTTCAAGAGAGAGTAATCTGTAGTGGAACATTGCAGCGTCACTAAGACAGTTCCTGGTGGTGTAGTGTGAGCATGACTCGTGCTTCACCTTCCTGTGGGTTTGAGCCCTGGCCTGGGTGAACTAACCAAACACCTTCAACGTCGCCCCGGCAAACGGACGGATACACCATCTATTTTATAGATATAGGTGTTGATAGTGCCGTATGTATGGTATTATATATATGGTGACATTTATTGTGTCATATTTATGGTGTCATATGACAATGCCACAATATTATTGAATAGTTATGAAAGAAGGGAAAGAAACTATCATGAGAAAGCACCAAGCCATTACGACTATATAGCACTTGAAAGGGATCACGATAACGATTTGGGATGAGACGCAGGGAAGGAATAGGGTATAAAGTATCACAACATAGATAATAACGTACATAGTTACTATAAACACATAATAAGGCTTCACTAAAAAGTTAAAATATAATGGTCGTGTTTAATTACTGCTCTCATTATACCAAATATATTATAAAATGTATCTTTGTATTAGATACAGTGACCCCCCCCCCAGGCGGATCATTTACCCGCTACGATAACCAATCAGACAGTTTGAGACGATATAGTGGTCTGGGTGTCGTGAACCAGTTGCATCTTCAACCATTGTGGTTAATATATATGTCGAGTGTTATTAGCTGCTGATGCTGTCTTTTAGGTCTCTTTTGTATCAAGTTCTTCTACTTCTTGTGTGAGTCAGTACTCTATGTTGTCATACATCTCCCACCCTCGCCACACATGCTCGGTGCTGGTCTGATCATGGGACACCTGGCCACACATGCTCCGTGCTGGTCTGACCATGGGACACCTGGCCACACATGCTCCGTGCTGGTCTGACCATGGGACACCTCGCCACACATGCTCCGTGCTGGTCTGATCATGGGACACCTGGCCACACATGCTCCGTGCTGGTCTGACCATGGGACACCTGGCCACACATGCTCCGTGCTGGTCTGACCATGGGACACCTGGCCACACATGCTCCGTGCTGGTCTGACCATGGGACACCTGGCCACACATGCTCCGTGCTGGTCTGACCATGGGACACCTGGCCACACATGCTCCGTGCTGGTCTGACCATGGGACACCTCGCCACACATGCTCCGTGCTGGTCTGACCATGGGACACCTGGCCACACATGCTCCGTGCTGGTCTGACCATGGGACACCTCGCCACACATGCTCCGTGCTGGTCTGACCATGGGACACCTCGCCACACATGTTCTGTGCTGGTGTGCCCATGGGACACCTCGCCACACATGCTCCGTGCTGGTGTGCCCATGGGACACCTCGCCACACATGCTCCGTGCTGGTCTGACCATGGGACACCTCGCCACACATGCTCCGTGCTGGTCTGACCATGGGACACCTCACTCACGTGCTCCGTGCTGGTCTGCCCATGGGACACCTCGCCACTCATGCTCCGTGCTGGTCTGCCCATGGGACACCTCGCCACACATGCTCTGTGCTGGTCTGCCCATGAGACACCTCGCCACACATACTCCGTGCTGGTCTGCCCATGGGACACCTCGCCACACATGCTCCGTGCTGGTCTGCCCATGGGACACCTCGCCACACATGCTCCGTGCTGGTCTGCCCATGGGACACCTCGCCACACATGCTCCGTGCTGGTCTGCCCATGGGACACCTGACTCACATGCTCCGTGCTGGTCTGCCCATGGGACACCTCGTCACTCATGCTCCGTGCTGGTCTGCCCATGGGACACCTCGCCACCAACCCGTTCTCACACAAGACAGCACATATATGACTTAATGCTTAAAGTCAATATGTTGAATATGATTTAGTACATATGTGATATATTTCCAGTTACCTTTTTTACCAAGACCCAAACTCTTCCTCACGTACCAATTTACGTGTCACAGTACCCGTCCATCAACGTAGATAGCAGAATAGTCGTGATTGGTTCAATTATAAGGAAAATTGTAGTTTTCAGGTCCCACATGGGTTGTGAAATTTACCTACTATTGTCCATGCTCTTAGAATATTACAGATCAGCTACTTCCTATTGAAGGCTCGTAGTTTTGTTTTGAGAAATATTAGTTGTTCTTAGTAAATTATAATAAGCACTATAAATTATTACATAGAATAACAGTGCTTCACCAATCAATATTATATACCATAGTTTGCACTTTAAATATCTTTAAAGAATGTTTTGTAGGAACGCTAACAGAAAACGATGTTGTTGGAATGTTTATGGGGTAAACTACTGCAAATTTGGGGATCACTTCCACCCACAGGAATGGAATGGCGTCCACTACCACCGACAGGATGGGTATGGGGCTCACAACCACCCACAGGATGGGTATGGGGTCCAATACCACCCACAGGATGAGTATGGGGTCCAATAACACCCACTGGATGTGTATGGCGTCCATTGCCGCCCACAGGATGAGTATAGGGTCCAGTATCGCCCACAGGATTAGTATATAGAGTCCACTGCCGCCCACAGGGTCGGTAAAGGGTCCACTACCGCCCACAGGGTTGGTAGGGGGTCAACTGCCGCCCACAGGGTCGGTAGGGGGTTCACTACCGCCCACAGGGTCGGTATGGGGTCCACTGCCACCCACAGGGTCGGTATGGGGTCCACTACCGCCCACAGGGTCGGTAGGGGTCCACTGCCGCCCACAGGGTCGGTATGGGGTTCACTGGCGCCCACAGGGTCGGCAGGGGGTCTACTACCGCCCACAGGGTCGCTATGAAGTCAACTACCGCCCATAGTGTTTGTATAGTGCCCACTACCGCCCATAGTGTTATTATGGGGTCCACTACCCCTCATAGTGTCGGTATGGGGGTCCATTACTACCCATAGGGTGTGTCTGGGGTCTATTTTTTCTGTATAGCAGAGGTGGCAATACTGCTTTTCCAATCTCATTTGTTGTTCAATGTAAAATATTTGTTGCTCGACTTGCAACAATATATATATATATATATATATATATATATATATATATATATATATATATATATATATATATATATATATATATATGTCGTACCTAGTAGCCAGAACTCACTTCTCAGCCTACTATTCAAGGCCCGATTTGCCTAATAAGCCAAGTTTTCCTGAATTAATATATTTACTATAATTTTTTTCTTATGAAATGATAAAGCAACACTTTTCTCTATGTATGAGGTCAATTTTTTTTTATTGGAGTTAAAATTAACGTAGATATATGACCGAACCTAACCAACCCTACCTAACCTAACCTAACCTATATTTATAGGTAAGGTTAGGTTAGGTAGCCAAAAAAAGCTAGGTTAGGTTAGGTTAGGTAGGTTAGGTTGACGAAAAAACATTAATTCATGAAAACTTGGCTTATTAGGCAAATCGGGCCTTGAATAGTAGGCTGAGAAGTGCGTTCTGGCTATTAGGTACGACATATATATATATATATATATATATATATATATATATATATATATATATATATATATATATATATATATATATATATATATATATATATATATATATATATATATATAGTATAGTGCCTTTGCAATAATGCACCAATGTGTGTATTTGTTGTATTGTATTGTTGAAATACATTGTTCACATGAAATACATGTGAAATATTGTTGAAAACATCTTGATGACTTATTAAACCAAAATTATTTATTTGTCAGAAGAAAGACAAAAACGCGAACTATATGTTAAACCTCTACCAGACAAATATTTTAAGTAAAACCGAAAATATTTGAAGTTTTATAAAAGGGGCAGTTTTCATTGCTCGTAGAGCTCGAAAACCTACGTAGCATTCATCTCAGAACCATGCCTATTTCACACAGATTCCTTAATAAACGTAAGAGTTTTATATGTCACAAGAAAGATATAAATATAAGCTTCATTCTAAATACCTTACCATGGGCATATTTAAATTTAAAGCGAAGATACGTGTACTTTTATAATAGCCGAGCTCCGACCCCGGACAGATTGATCGACCGAGCAACTCTCTCTCAGAACAATGTTTATTTCAAGTGAATTCGTTAATAAACATATATGTTTTATATGTCTCAAGAAAGGCAGACATATAAGCTTCACTTTAAACACTTTACCATAGACATATTTAAAGTTCTAATGAAGATACATGTATTTTAAAAATTATGGAGCTCCCACCCCGTACAGACTGAACAACTCTCTCTCAAATCAATGTTTATTTCACGTAAATTCGTTAATGAACACAAATGTTTTATATGTCTTAAGCAAGATAGAAATAAGAGCTTCATTTTAAATACATTACAATAGACATATTTATAACTCAAGTGAAGATACATATGTTTTTATAGTAGCGCTCAGTAGCTTGTCGGGCATGGAGTGCAGACGCCTACGCACTTGCCGATATATTGTATAATTAACAATAATACGCTAATAAAGCCTAAAATCTTATATGCCTCCAGAAAGACCGAGATATGAACATTATTATGATTTCACCAAATGAAATATATCATGTTCGAGAACAAAGATATATCAATTTTAAATTAAGTTTCGACTCTTGCTCGGGCAAGAGAGATGGGGCGACTCTCGCCCCATCTATTGGAGATTCTGTCCACTAAAGACCCAAAGCAACTCAAACCCTCCTAGCATTATTTAAGTAATGAAGTAATATGGTATATTTACTATAATGTGGGTGCTGAATGCAGAACATGAGAAAACATATATTTACTCCAAACTAATATAATTTCATTAAGAAATAAGTAGCATCAAAGGAAGTCGACGGTCCAAGCGTCAATGTTGTGGAGCGACTTATCCAAGATATATCGTTGTTTGGAAAGTGTTTGTTGGCATATCCAGTTGTCGTACTTCTCTGCACAAATTATCACAAATTTAAATTATAATGTTAACAAGTAGAATACGTATTTTTAATAAAATCTAACATAACTAGCCAGAAAACATTTAAATTTATTAAAAAAATATATGTTTGGAAGTTAAATCGACTTCATAGGACAATGGGTTTTGTTATATATACTCGTTATTCGTTGACATGCGTTCGCTACTTAAACTACCATGTACTGTACTTATGTAAAATCTCCCATGTCAAGTTCAAGTTCAAGTATGTTTATTGAGATAAGCAATAAATACATCTCAAAGGGATAGAGTAGCTTAGGCTATTTCTACCCCCCTCTACTTCAAGTCCCTCAAGGGGCGCACAAATTCAGTGAGTACAAATAGACAAATAACATTACAAGAATCCCATTTAATCTCCCATGTCTCTTCGCTCATCTCACCGAACCCTACAGGCTCTGTGATATATTGTTTAATTAATTGAGATTCACAAATAAAGCTGATAATTGTATCTGTTAACAAAAAGGCAGAGCTTAGTTTAGTTCATTTATTATGCACCCCATACCCATCCTATGGGCGATAGTGTAGTGTTACAGAGGCACATAATGGGCTCAGGAACTGAGCCCCACAATTCATATAGCCAAGGAAGTTATAATCTTGATAAGCTAGTTACAAAAGTCAATGCACATTGTCACATCAACAATGGGCTCGAGACCGACCACAAGTACAGTTTATAATTTAAGCAACTGACATATATGGAGGGCTAGTGTCACAATTGATATGTTTATCCTACACATAACCCCCTCCCCCATCCAATGGGCAGCGGTGGATAGGTTACAATCAAGTCGTTTTTTGCGTTTTATTCAGAGATTAGATCTTATTGGGTGCGGAAAGATATTCATATTTTAAAGAAGGCTTCTTGGCTGATGCTCTCCATTGATGGAAAATATACAACCTTTGAAAATCAATGTTAGTTTGATCTAGATATTGTAATTAACGCAGTTACCTGGTGTTATTGTTCACCTATATCTTTTTCTGGTTAATCCCTATTTACATTATGCAGTTCAGGTTTCGTCGCCAGACTATAGTTTTTAGTTTAGGTAATTTATCACATAATGGGTTCAGGGACTGAACACACAATTTATTTATCTAAGCAAGTTACAATCTTGAGGAGGTAGCCACAAAATTCATAACACATCGTCACATCAACAACGTGGGTTCGAGATCGACCACAAGTACAGTTTCTAAATTAAGCAAATGCCATATGTGGAGAGCTAGTGTCACAATTGATATGTTTGTCCTGCACATTTTCACAGTAGTTTGCTTGGGTTCTTTTAATTATCTTAGATACCATTGAAGACAACCTCCTAGGTACTATAGTGTATATATGCTGGTAAGAAGTATAATTATCCTGAGAAATCGTGTAAATTATGTTGTACGAGTGCTTCCAGTTAAGTAACATAGTTCATTTGTGTGCGCGTGCTTGAAGAGGAAATGTTATCCCCCCCCCCATTGTAAATATTTGTGGGTTTCAGACCATACGACCACGGCTTACCCTCGCCGCGGTCGAGGGTAAGAACACTGGATGTATATACCCAGTATTACAAGTAAACATTAGCAATAACAATTATGGAAAGTTCCTTCACCTATACATAGCCAAGAGACTTAACTTCAGCACCCACATACAACACATAAGGGGATGCTCTGAGAGAGAGAGAGAGAGAGAGAGAGAGAGGGAGAGTAAAAATGTCCACTGAGGTCTGATTAAGTCCTTTTGGGGACCTTAATCATTAGGACGTCCAATGATTAACGCAAAGTGAAGCGTATTCAGATGGTATATTGACAACATTCAGCATATCTCATAATGACCTAGTAGTACTTGGTGCACAAATACCTTTTCCAAAGGAATCGCAAAACATAATTAAGCACAACTGTACCGTACAGTGTTATATATTTATTTCAGTTTGAACAATTTTTAACATTAACATTCCAACATTCATTTTAGCAAGTTCTCTCAGAATGACGTGTGGGTTAGCAATGTCAAAGGCTGACTTAAGATGTAGGAAAGTGGTATATGACCTATCAGTATGCAGGGTGAGGAATGTGGTAATACAGCGATGTACACTCTTTTCATGCGTAAAGCCATATATCTGGGGAGACAACATATTAATAATTTTGTAAAGGAGACGGTTGAGAACCATCCTCTTAAGACACTTATAGAGACAACTAGTGAGGGAGATTGGGCGAAAAGCACTCGGCTGGTGAGGTTTAGGAATGGGAATAATAACACTGTTGGTCCATGACTTAGGAAGCTCCCCAGTTACATAGCTCATATTATACAATTGAAGAAAGGTATTCCCTGGAACTAGCAGAAGCATATGCAGTATGCCGTCAGTAACTCCATCCTCCCCGGGTGATGTAGCTTTGCCTTTATGTAGAGCAGAATCTAGTTCGTATTCAGTAAAAGCATGTCACAGTCATCCTCTTGATGAAGCATGAAGTCAAGGAACCTTGCCCTATCAGTATATCTATCATTTAATTCATTCTGTGAGGGTAGAGGAAGACTGTCAAAGCTGGAAGTCGTGGCCCAAGCACCAACAAGCTCATTTGCTCTGTGCAGAGGATTAGGGTACGAGATCTCTGCAGCATTTTTCCCTTTGATCTTGTTGATATCCTTCCATGCCCGACTTAGTGGCGTGTGAGAATTGAGACCACGGACAAAAGTTTCCCAGTCTGTCTACCTCAGCTCCACCATACGTTCCCTGGCCTTAGCCAGAGCCACTTGAAAGAGCCGAAGCATTTCAGCAGTGCGGGTCCTTCTACAAGCTAGTCCAATTATTCTGGCAGTGCGTTTTAGTGCATGCAATTTAGAATCATTATAATAAACATAAGTGCTATGACCGGTGTAATTTGGGTTACGTGGCCTGGACGATGAATCAAGTGATTCTATAAACTGTTCGAGAGTACCTGTGAGCTCATTGTTAAAATCTTCAACTGATGAAAGCTCAGATGAACTGCACCAATCTGACACATGAGCAACAAGATTGTCTCGTTGATCGATGGGCACAGCCAGCCTCTTCCGCTTGAACACTCCACCAGGGAGGATAGAACTTCCAATGCTTACAGTGGCTAATATGGCCAGATGAAAAGACGCCATATCTGGCACTATTGACGAGGCGCACACGGTGTGGGAGACGTTGAAACCGAGACATAGATCAAGAATACCTCCGTAGATATTCGTCGGTTCAAGGTCACCCACAATCTGTGCATCATCGTGACTACCTAATAGTGACACCAGTTGGTTGCCGTTACGATTACTGAACTGCGAATTACCAATATTCCTGTCTAGTGTTATAATCACCTATAATGATGGTAGGCACAGTCTGAATACAGATAGGAAGGTCAGCATAATTAAAGTTACAAGGAGTCGATTATTTAGTACATAGTTGTTTTTCTCTTAAACTGGATGATAGAGGGGGAGTCTTTAACGTGATTGGGAATACATACATACATACATACATACATACATACATACATACATACATACATACATACATACATACATACATACATACATACATACGTACGTACGTACGTACGTACGTACGTACGTACGTACGTACGTACATACATACATACATACATACATACATACATACATACATACATACATACATGCATGCATGCATGCATACATACATACATACATACATACATACATACATACATACATACATACATACATACATACATACATACATACATGCATGCATACATACATGCATACATACATACATACATACATACATGCATACATACATGCATGCATGCATGCGTACATACATACATCCATCTATCCATTCATACATGCATACATACATACATACATACATACATACATACATACATACATACATACATACATACATACATACATACATACATACATACATACATACATACATACATGCATGCGTACATCCATCCATACATACATACATACATACATACATACATACATACATACATACATACATACATACATACATACATACATACATACATACATACATACATACATACATGCGTATATAAATACATGTGTATATACATGCGTATATAAATACATACATACATACATACATACATGCGTACATACATACATCCATACATACATGCATGCGTACATACATCCATCCATCCATACATACATACATACATACATACACGTCCAGTCAGCATATAGCTATTTCGGGACAAAATCCAATACAGTTTATATTGGTGAGACGCCACTGTGATGAGGAGTTTAAATATCACAGGAACTGTAGGTTAATGTGTGACATAAGTGAGGTTAGATGAGGCATCTACAAGCATCAGCTGGAGGCTGGGGGAGTGTTGTGGAGGCTGCTGGTACTATGCCCAGATGTTGGAGGGTGAATTTGACTCTCCCACCCTCCCTCCCTCCCATCCCCCCCCCCCACGTTGACCGCAGAACGTCTAAGGTTACTTTCCACTCTCGCTTACCAAGGGTATAACCCCCCCCCCCCCAAACACACACATGCATCAGATTCTTAACTTACAATATTTATGATTTACCAATTTATGTTACTACACTGACTCTCAATTTCACAATATTGTATAAACTTTGATGAATCGCTCGTCTAGGGTCATCCAATAATGTTAGCAGACTTCTAGATGTTACCACTGCTAGGTTTAGGCTCAGCTACAAGTACCTCTGGAAGTTTGTAACATCTGATGATGTAGATTTGACTAAATGTAAACTCTGTCAGCAGAACTATTCGCATACTTTGCGTCATTATATAATGTAATGTGAAAAATCGCGGAATTTAAAGATAACAACATCAATAGTGTCCATGAAATGTGTATAAGTACTTCATTCATAATGATGTGCTGCCCGAAATCTTAGCGAAGTATCCAAAATTTGCTTACTGTAGGTAATGCATACACATGACTGTAAAGCTGCCGCCCAGTTGGGTGGGTGTGGAGCACATGACTGTAAAGCTGCCGCCCAGTTGGGTGGGTGTGGAGCACATGACTGTAAAGCTGCCGCCCAGTTGGGTGGGTGTGGATCACATGGCTGTAAAGCTGCCGCCCAGTTGGGTGGGTGTGGAGCACATGACTTTAAAGCTGCCGCCCAGTTGGGTGGGTGTGGAGCACATGACTGTAAAGCTGCCGCCCAGTTGGGTGGGTGTGGATCACATGGCTGTAAAGCTGCCGCCCAGTTGGGTGGGTGTGGAGCACATGACTGTAAAGCTGCCGCCCAGTTGGGTGGGTGTGGAGCACATGCCTGTAAAGCTGCCGCCCAGTTGGGTGGGTGTGGAGCACATGACTGTAAAGCTGCCTCCCAGTTGGGTGGGTGTGGAGCACATGACTGTAAAGCTGCCGCCCAGTTGGGTGGGTGTGGAGCACATGACTGTAAAGCTGCCGCCCAGTTGGGTGGGTGTGCAGCAAGACTAGTAACTGTGCGACTCCTCATAAATGTAAAGTGCCTTGTATAGTGACTGTTGTGAGCCTCTTGTTGAATCACTTGTGACACAAAAGATTACTGATGTGTGTATTTGTGGTGGTGATTAAATATGTATGTGTATGTATATATGTATACGTATGAATATGTACATGTATGCATAAGTATGTGTACATTAATAATTTTGTAACTAGCGTCAAAAGATTGTTATTTGCTTAGCTAAACGAACTAGAGGGTTCAGTTCCTGAACCGATTATGTGCCTCTGTAATATTTATGACAAAGGATTTTAAATGTAGCCTATATTTCTACCTTTCAGCTGACATAAATACTTTCGTTAATTACAATATCTAGATCAAACTAACATTGATTTTCAAAAGGTTGTATATTTTCCATCAATGGAGAGCATCAGCCAAGAAGCCTTCTTTAAAATATGAATATCTTTCCTCACCCAATAAGATCTAATCTCTGAATAAAACGCAAAAAACGACTTGATTGTAACCTATCCACCGCTGCCCATTGGATGGGGGAGGGGGTTATGTGTAGGATAAACATATCAATTGTGACACTAGCCCTCCATATATGTCAGTTGCTTAAATTATAAACTGTACTTGTGGTCGGACTCGAGCCCATTGTTGATGTGACAATGTGCATTGACTTTTGTAACTAGCTTATCAAGATTATAACTTGCTTGGTTATATGAATTGTGGGGCTCAGTCCCTGAGCCCATTATGTGCCTCTGTAACACTCCACTATCGCTCATAGGATGGGTATGGGGTGCATAATAAATGAACTAAAATAAGCTCTGCCTTTTTGATAACATATACAATTATAAGCTTTATTTGTGAATCTCAATTAATTAAACAATATATCAAAGAGCCTGTAGGGTTCGGTGAGATGAGCGAAGAGACATGGGAGATTTTACATAAGTACAGTACATGGTAGTTTAAGTAGCGAACGCATGTCAACGAATAACGAGTATATATAACAAAACCCATTGTCCTATGAAGTCGATTTAACTTCCAAACATATATTTTTTTAATAAATGTTAAATGTTTTCTGGCTAGTTATGTTAGATTTTATTAAAAATACGTATTCTACTTGTTAACATTATAATTTAAATTTGTGATAATTTGTGCAGAGAAGTGCGACACCTGGATATGCCAACAAACACTTTCCAAACAACGATATATCTTGGATAAGTCGCTCCACAACATTGACGCTTGGACCGTCGACTTCCTTTGATGCTACTTATTTACTTATTTCATAATGAAATTATATTAGTTTGGAGTAAATATATGTTTTCTCATGTTCTGCATTCAGCACCCACATTATAGTAAATATACCATATTACTTCATTACTTAAATAATGCTAGGAGGGTTTGAGTAGCTCTTGAGGTCTTTAGTGGACAGAATCTCCAATAGATGGGGCGAGAGTCGCCCCATCTCTCTCGCCCGAGCAAGAGTCGAAACTTAATTTAAAATTGATATATCTTTGTTCTCGAACATGATATATTTCATTTGGTGAAATCATAATAATGTTCATATCTCGGTCTTTCTGGAGGCATATAAGATTTTAGGCTTTATTAACGTATCTTTGTTAATTATACAATATATCGGCAAGTCCGTAGGCGTCTGCACTCCATGCCCGACAAGCTACTGAGCGCTACTATAAAAACATATGTATCTTCACTTGAGCTATAAATATGTCTATTGTAATGTACTTAAAATGAAGCTCTTATTTCTATCTTGCTTAAGACATGTAAAACATTTGTGTTTATTAACGAATTTACGTGAAATAAACATTGATCTGAGAGAGAGTTGCTCTGTCGTTCAGTCTGTACGGGGTGGGAGCTCCGTAATTTTTAAAATACATGTATCTTCATTAGAACTTTAAATATGTCCATGGTAAAGTGTTTAAAGTGAAGCTTATATGTCTGCCTTTCTTGAGACATATAAAACATATATGTTTATTAACGAATTCACGTGAAATAAACATTGTTCTGAGAGAGAGTTGCTCGGTCGATCAATCTGTCCGGGGTTAAAGCTCGGCTATTATAAAAGTACACGTATCTTCGCTTTAAATTTAAATATGCCCATGGTAAGGTATTTAGAATGAAGCTTATATTTATATCTTTCTTGTGACATATAAAACTCTTACGTTTATTAAGGAATCTGTGTGAAATAGGCATGGTTCTGAGATGAATGCTGCGGTTTTCGAGCTCGACGCGCGGCAATGGACGCCTTCCACATCCAGTGGGTGTTATTGGACCCTATACCCATTTTATTTGTGGTTGGAGCCCCATACCCATTCTATGGGTGGTTGGAGCCCCATACCCATCCTGTGGGTTGTAGTGGACGCCATACTCATCCTGTGGGTGGTATTGGACCCCATACCCTTCCTGTGGGTGGATGTGATCCCCATACTCATCCTGTGGGTGGATGTGACCCTCATACCCATCCTGTGGGTGCTATTGGACCTCTTTCCCACCTAACAGGCGGTAGGTGACAATATACCCATCCTAGCTATAGTTGGTATAGTAGACACAATACCGTCCTGTTTGCAGTAGTTTACCCCATAGACATTCCAACGTAACATCGTTTTCTGTTAGCGTTCCTACAAAACATCCTTTAAAGATTTGTAAAGCACAAACTATAGTATATAATATTGATTGGTGGGTGACTGTTATTCTATGTAATAATTTTTAGTGCTTATTATAATTTACTAAGAACAACTAATATTTCTCAAAACAAAACTACGAACCTTCAATAGGAAGTAGCTGATCTGTAATATTCTAAGAGCATGGACAATAGTAGGTAAATTTCACAACCCATGTGGGACCTGAAAACTACAATTTTCCTTATAATTGAACCAATCACGAATATTCTGCTATCTATGTTGACGGACGGGTACTGTGACACGTAAATTGGTACGTGAGGAAGAGTTTGGGCCTTGGTAAAAAAAGTAACTGGAAATATATCACATATTTACTAAATCATATTCAACACATTGACTTTAAGCATTAAGTCATATATGTGCTGTCTTGTGTGAGAACGGGTTGTCGCCACACATGCTCCGTGCTGGTCTGCCCATGGGACACCTGACTCACATGCTCCGTGCTGGTCTGCCCATGGGACACCTCGCCACTCATGCTCCGTGCTGGTCTGCCCCATGGGACACCTCGCCACACATGCTCCGTGCTGGTCTGACCATGGGACACCTCGCCACACATGCTCCGTGCTGGTCTGCCCCATGGGACACCTCGCCACACATGCTCCGTGCTGGTCTGCCCATGGGACACCTCGCCACACATGCTCCGTGCTGGTCTGCCCATGGGACACCTCGCCACACATGCTCCGTGCTGGTCTGCCCATGGGACACCTCGCCACACATGCTCCGTGCTGGTCTGCCCATGGGACACCTCGACACACGCTCCGTGCTAGTCTGCCCATGGAACACCTCACTCACGTGCTCCGTGCTGGTCTGCCCATGGGACACCTCGCCACTCATGCTCCGTGCTGGTCTGCCCATGGGACACCTCGCCACACATGCTCCGTGCTGGTCTGCCCATGGGACACCTCGCCACACATGCTCCGTGCTGGTCTGCCCAAGGGACACCTCGCCACACATGCTCCGTCCTGGTCTGCCCATGGGACACCTGACTCACATGCTCCGTGCTGGTCTGCCCATGGGACACCTCGCCACACATGCTCCGTGCTGGTCTGCCCCATGGGACACCTCACTCACATGCCCCCCATTAATCGGGGGAGTGAACGCCGACCTGATAGAAGCGAGACCATAGCTCTATCGTCCAGCCTAAGTGGTTGGGCACTTCAGGGGATGGGAAGGGATGTATTAGGGGAAAAACGCCAACCCATTACGACTATCGTACTGGGAAGGATTCAGAATAAGGATCTGAGATGGGATCGGGAGAAGGAATGGTGTCCAACCCCTTAGAAGGTTGAGGATTGAACGCCGACCTGCATGAAGCGAGACCGTCGCTCTACTATCCAACCCAAATGGTTGACAGTGGCGTTTCATAAGTTGGTCAGCTGGCGCCCCTCTACGGGTCGTAGCACCGTCGGAAGAGTTCATTGTCTGTGAGAAATGTGCTCGGACATGGTGATCCTTTAGTGATTTCCTCCTTCTCCAGGCCACCATTGGGGGGGGGGGGTCTCTTTGGAAAGAGGGGCCAAATCGGGTGGTCTCCATAGAGTTCCCCTCATCCAATCCCATATGGCCTGTAGGGGAGGCCTTCGAGCCCTGCGAAGATGAGTGTTGGTAGGATCAATCTGTCTAAATTGTTTTTCCTTTTGGTTGCTTGTAGAAGCGCACCCTTCTCTATAGGTTTCTGAGTTATTCCACTTGTTTTTTTTTTCAGTTTTCCGTCTGGGTAACCTCTATTTCTGAAATGTTCCCAGAGGTTCTCTAACTCTGGTAGAAATCCTAGTGAGAGAAGGGTAGGGGAACCCACTTCAGGGGAAAGTGGGTGCCCTGAGATGTAAGCGAGGTATGAGTGAAGGTTTGTCGGTTTGTAGTATGATTTCATTTGTAGAGTCTTGTCGTGTTCATCAATGTATACCGTCGTGTCCAGGAAAGATATCGAGGGTTTACTTTGTTCTAGGGGGAATCTCAGGTTACTGTGTGCCGTGTTTGTCCATGCCAAGAAGTCTTATCTTTTGGCTTCCTCCCGTTATGATTTCCAAAGATATCGTCTATGAATCTATAGTAGGTTATCAGGCCTTCTTGTATGTAGACTAAGACTATGTAGACGAAGATCTCAGCTATTGCTATGCTCCTGGAGGCCCTATGGCTGTTCCATGATCTGCCTATATGCATTTCCATTGAAACTGTAGATCGTTTCCCTCATAACATGTATCGCCTCGCCTCCTATCGCCTCCTCGAGCAAGTGCTTGGTTGGGGTGCCCAACACCCCAGCTTCCCGTAGTTCATTTTTAATCCTGTGTTCGTTTCTCTCAAAGAAATTCGATATTTCATTTTCTGCCTCTCTTTGTGGTATGCTGGGATATAGCGAGACGACATTTAGTGAGAAAAGTATGGATCCTAGTTGTATGGATTCCCTCAGGGTTTTTATCATGTTGATAAAGTCCGTTGTGTTGTAACGGGGACCAACCTTTAACCTCACTACTGGTTATATGCTGGTCGTTATGAAGAAAAATTAAAGAAATATATATAGAAACCAGAGTTCTGCTGAGTTCCCTCAAGATCCAAACGTTTGACCATTTAGATATCACGAACTCAGAGACACTGTATCCTCTAGGTTAAACTGCAAACTCTGAATATTCGCCTCCTCCACCTGCTATGTTTGAGTAAATCTCTCAATTGATGGAAAGCAGGATACCATCAATTAGGCTTACCATGAAATTCTATCCCCAATTATATGAAAAGGAAGATAAGCTTGACGTTAATGTGGAAATTAAACGAAAAGGGATTATCTTTTTAAATAAGAAAATTTTTGTTGACTTGCATGAGGAAACTATATGTAGACATGACGGTTGCGTTCATCAGTAAAATAAACATGGGGAAAGTCCACTAAACACAATAAATTCTATAACTATTTATTAAATCAAAATTATGTATCAAAATAATATATAGTACCCTAACAAAACCCCTGTTTAACGGAAACAATGAAGATCCTATGACAATGAATGTGGACTTCTATAGGATACCAACTCAAGAACACAGATACTTTAATACCACAGCCTGGCCTGATGTTCCGCCGGCTTTAGGGAGAGGTCTTGTTTTCACTTGACATTCAGCCTACACTGCATTTACCGCGTTCCACCAAGGCCTGCCTGTCCTCCCCGTGGCTGACCCGAGGCTAGTTCCTAGATTAATCTTTGAAACTGATTGTTAACTAAAATCTAGTATTTGTCACTAAAGGTGACTTCTACTTCCACAACAAATGGGAATTATTTAAATCCTCGAGCCAGGTTAATTACAATACTCAGTAGCACTTGTATTACATTAATTTTATATGATTTAAGAAATAAGTTGGTAGGTATCTATTTTCCAGTGACGACACATGTGTCTTACATATATAAATCTCAACCCATCAACCATCTCTTTGATACCATCACAGACTTATTCCTTATTCTCAATTGACATTAATTTTTAACATAAGAACGTAACCATGACTAATAATTCCTCTTAATTCTGAAATACATTCCTAATACTCCTAGTTCGAATGCACGTCACGGGAGGCAGTTGGCGCCACCGTTTTCTACACTAATCCCTTGGGAATGCCTTAGGCTACCAGTCAGGTCAGGTCACTACCAACTTCCAATGTTTAAATCTATGATTTTTCTATATTACAGTTTTACTGTTACAACCCCCTCGTTCAAGTACTTAAGAAACTGTGTTAAACTATTTAATACACAGTTTCTTATCCCAAATCCCTTACTTTATAATTAAAAAACTGAAACAAAGCCTTCAAAAATCCAAAACTATCCTATCTAACGCTTAATGACACACAGCAGGTTGTATATCAATAACCATAAATACACAATTAAACCAACCCTGGGATGTGAACCCCGACGATGCTGATGACAGCCCAGTAATCTATCCAATACATCTAAGAGAATAAAACATCCTATCCCTGTACTGAAATAACTAAATGCAATAGCCCTAATCCTTCCACAAAAGCTAGCTAGCAAAATTTATTGGCGTTCTCTTCTAGCCATACACGTGTTCCCATCTAGAACATGAGAATTAAACACAACCTGAGATCTCAGTCTTTCAGGAGAGGAACATAGAACTCGCAGTTACACAGTGTGGAAGAGTGCTCACACAGTGTTTGAGAGTGGTCACACAGTGAGAGGAGAGTGGGCACACAGTGTTTGAGAGTGGTCACACAGTGTGGGAGAGTGGTTACACAGTGTGGGAGAGTGCTCACACAGTGTGGGAGAGTAGTCACACAGTGAGAGGAGAGTGGGCACACAGTGTGGGAGAGTGGTCACACAGTGTGGGAGATTTGACACAGTGTGGGAGAGTGGTCACACAGTGTGGGACAGTGCTCACACAGTGTGGGAGAGTAGTCACACAGTGAGAGGAGAGTGGGCACAAAGTGTGGGAGAGTGGTCACACAGTGTGGGAGATTTGACACAGTGTGGGAGAGTGGTCACACGGTGAGAGAAGACTGGTCACACAGTATGGGAGAGTGATCACACAGTGAGAGGAAAGTTGGCACACAGTGTGGGAGAGTGATCACACAGTGAGAGGAGAGTGGTCACACAGAGTTGGAGAGTGATCACACAGTGTGGGAGAGTGATCACACAGTGAGAGGAGAGTGGGCACACAGAGTTGGAGAGTGGTCACACAGTGTGGGAGAGTGATCACACAGTGAGAGGAAAGTTGGCACACAGTGTGGGAGAGTGATCACACAGTGTGGGAGAGTGGTTACACAGTGTGGGAGAGTGCTCACACAGTGTGGGAGAGTAGTCACACAGTGAGAGGAGAGTGGGCACACAGTGTTTGAGAGTGGTCACACAGTGTGGGAGAGTGGTTACACAGTGTGGGAGAGTGCTCACACAGTGTGGGAGAGTAGTCACATAGTGAGAGGAGAGTGGTCACACAGTGTGGGAGAGTGATCACACAGTGTTGGAGAGTGATCACACAGTGAGAGGAGAGTGGTCACACAGAGTTGGAGAGTGATCACACAGTGAGAGGAGAGTGGTCACACAGTGTTGTAGAATGGTCACACAGTGTGAGGGAGGGGTCACACAGTGTATGGGAGTGGTCACACAGTGTAGGGGAGTGGTCACACAGTGTGGGAGAGTGGTCACACAGTGTGCGAGAGTTGTCACACAGTGTGGGAGAGTAGTCACAGAGTGTGGTAGAGTGGTCACACAGTGTGGGAGAGCGGTCACACAGTGTTGGAGAGTGGTCACACAGTGTGGAAGAGTGATCACACAGTGTGGGAGAGTGGTCACACAGCGTAGGAGAGTGGTCACATAGTGTGGGAGAGTGGTCACACAGTGTTGGAGAGTGATCACACAGTGAGAGGAGAGTGGGCACACAGTGAGAGGAGAGTGGTCACACAGTGAAGGAGAGTGGTCACACAGTGAGAAGAAAGTGGGCACACAGTGTGGGAGTGGTCACACAGTGTGGGAGAGTGGTCACACAGTGTGGGAGAGTGGTCACACAGTGTGGGAGAGTGGTCACACAGTGTGGGAAAGTGGTCAAACAGTGTGGGGGCGTGGTCACACAGTGTGGGGGAGTGGGCACACAGTGTGGGAGAGTGGTCACAAACTGTGAGAGAGTGGTCACACAGTGTGGAAGAGTGGTCACACCGTGAGAGCAGAGTGGTCACACAGTGTGGGAGAGTGGTCACAAATTGTGGGAGAGTGGTCACACAGTGTGGGAGAGTGGTCACACTGTGGAAGAGTGGTCACACAGTGTGGGAGAGTGGTCACACAGTGTGGGAGAATGGTCACACTATTTGAGAGAGTGGTCACACAGTGTAGGAGAGTGGTCACACAGTGTAAGAGAAGAGGGAGTGGTCACACAGTGTGGGAGAAGAGAGATTGGTTATACAGTGTGGGAGAAGGGAGAGTGGTTACACAGTGTGGGAACAGAGAGAGTGGTCACACAGTGTGGGATAAGAGAGAGTGGTTACACAGTGTGGGAAAAGAGAGAGTGGTCACATAGTGTGGGGGAAGAGAGAGTGGTCACACAGTGTGGGAGAAGAGAGAGTGTTTACACAGTGCGGGAGAAGAGAGAGTGTTCACACAGTGTGGGAGAAGAGGGAGTGGTCACACAGTGTGAGAGAGTTGTCACACAGTGTGGGAGAAGAGAGAGTGTTCACACAGTGTGGGAGAAGAGAGAGTGGTCACACAGTGTGGGAGAAGAGAGAGTGTTCACACAGTGTGGGGGAGCGGTCACACAGTGTGGGAGAAGAAAGAGTGGTCACAGTGCGGGAGAAGAGGGAGTGGTCACACAGTGTGGGAGAGTGGTCACACATTGAGAGGAGAGTGGTCACACAGTGTGGGAGAGTAGTCACACAGTGTGGGAGAGTGGTCACACACTGTGGGAGAGTTATCACACAGTGTGGGAGAGTAGTCACACAGTGTGGGAGAGTGGTCACACAGTGAGAGGAGAGTGGTCACACAGTGTGGGAGAGTTATCACACAATGTGGGAGAGAGGTACCAGTGTGGGAGAGTGGTCACACAGTATGGGAGAAAGATCACACAGTGAGAGGAGAGTGGGCACACAGTGTGGGAGAGCGGTCACACAGTGAGAGGAGAGTGGTCACACAGTGTGGGAGAGTGGTCACACAGTGTGGGAGAGTGGTCACACAGTGAGAGGAGAGTGGTCACACAGTGTTTGAGAGTGGTCACACAGTGAGAGGAGAGTGGTCACACAGTGTGGGAGAGTGGTCACACAGTGTGGGAGAGTGATCACACAGTGAGAGGAGAGTGGGCACACGTGGGAGAGTGGTCACACAGTGTGGGAGAGTGGTCACACAGTGAGAGGAGAGTGGTCATACAGTGTGGGAGAGTGGTCACACAGTGTGGGAGAGTGATCACACAGTGAGAGGAGAGTGGGCACACAGTGTGGGAGAGTGGTCACACAGTGTGGGAGAGTGGTCACACAGTGAGAGGAGAGTGGTCACACAGTGTGGGAGAGTGGTCACACAGTGAGAGGAGAGTGGGCACACAGTGTGGGAGAGTGGTCACACAGTGTGGGAGAGTGGTCACACAGTGAAGGGGAGTGGTCACACAGTGTGGGAGAGTGGTCACACAGTGAGAGAAGAGTGGTCACACATTGTGGGAGGGTGGTCACACAGTGTAGGAGAGTGGTCACACAGTGTGGAAGAGTGGTCACACAGTGTGGGAGAGTGGTCACATAGTGTGGAGGAGTCGTCACACAGTGTGGAAGAGTGGTCACACAGTGTGGGGGAGTGGTCACACAGTGTGGGAGAGTGGTCAAACAGTGTGGGGGCGTGGTCACACAGTGTGGAGGAGTGGGCACACAGTGTGGGAGAGTGGTCACAAACTGTGGGAGAGTGGTCACACAGCGTGGGAGAGTGGTCACACGTGAGAGGAGAGTGGTCACAAATTTTGGGAGAGTGGTCACACAGTGTGGGAGAGTGGTCACACAGTGTGGGTGAGTGGTCACACAGTGTGGGAGAGTGGTCAAACAGTGTGGGAGAATGGTCACACTATTTGAGAAAGTGGTCACACAGTGTGGGAGAGTGGTCACACAGTGATAGGAGAGTGGTCACACAGTGTGGAAGAGTGGTCACACAGTAACAGGAGAGTGGGCACACAGTGTGGGAGAGTGGTCACACAGTGAGAGGAGAGTGGTCACACAGTGTGGAAGAGTGGTCACACAGTGTTGGAGAGTGGTCACACAGTGTGGGAGAGTGGTCACACAGTGTGGGAGAGTGGTCACACAGTGTAGGAGAGTGATCACACAGTGAGAGGAGAGTGGGCACACAGTGTGGGAGAGTGGTCACACAGTGTGGAAGAGTGGTCACACAGTGTGGGAGATTGGACACAAAGTGTGGGAGAGTGGTCACACAGTGTTGAAGAGTGGTCACACAGTGTGGGAGAAAGATCACACAGTGAGAGGAGAGTGGTCACACAGTGTGGGAGAGTGGTAACATAGTTTGGGAGAGTGTTCACGCAGTGAGAGGAGAGTGGTCACACAGTGTGGGAGAGTGGTCACACAGTTCGGGAGAGTGGTCACAGAGTGTGTGAAAGTGATCACACAGCGTGGGAGAGTGGTCACACAGTGTGGGAGAGTGGTCACACAAGTGAGAGGAGAGTTGTCACACAGTGAGAGGAGAGTGGTCACACAGTGTGGGAGAGTGATCACACAGTGTGGGAGAGTGTTCATACAGTGATAGGAGAGTGGTTACACAGTGTGGGAGAGTGGTCACACAGTGTGGGAGAGTCGTCACATAGTGTGAGAGAAGAGGGAGTGGTCACACAGTGTGGGAGAAGAGAGAGTTGTCACACAGTGTGGGAGAAGAGAGAGGGTTACACAGTGTGGGAAAAGAGAGAGTGGTCACACAGTGTGGGAGAATAGAGATTGGTTACACAGTGTGGGAGAAGGGAGAGTGGTTACACAGTGTGGGAAAAGAGAGTGGTCACACAGTGTGGGAGAAGAGAGAGTGGTTAAACAATGTGCGAAAAGAGAGAGTGGTCACACAGTGTGGGAGAAGAAAGAGTGGTTACACAGTGTGCGAAAAGAGAAAGTGGTCACACAGTTTGGGAGAAGAGAGAGTGTTTACACAGTGTGGGAAAAGAGAGAGTGGTCACATAGTGTGGGAGAAGAGAGTGTTTACACAGTGTGGGAGAAGAGAAAGTGTTTACACAGTGTGGGAGAAGAGAGAGAGTTTTCACACAGTGTGGGAGTAGAGAGAGTGGTCACACACAGTGTGGGAGAAGAGGGAGTGGTGACACAGTGTGGGAGAAGAGGGAGTGGTCACACAGTGTGGGAGAAGAGAGAGTGTTCACACAGTGTGGGGGAGCGGTCATACAGTGTGGGAGAAGACAGAGTGGTCACACAGTGCGGGAGAAGAGAGAGTGGTCACACAGTGAGGGAGAAGAGAGAGTGGTCACACAGTGCGGGAGAAGAGGGAGTGGTCACACAGTGTGGGAGAAGAGAGAGTGGTCACACAGTGTGGGAGAAGAGGGAGTGTTCACACAGTGTTGGAGAAGAGAGAGTGGTCACACAGTGTGGGGGAGCGGTCACACAGTGTGGGAGAAGAGAGAGTAGTCACACAGTGCGGGAGAAGAGAGAGTGGTCACACAGTGAGGGAGAAGAGAGAGTGGTCACACAGTGTGGGAGAAGAGGGAGTGGTGACACAGTGTGGGAGAAGAGAGAGTGGTCACACAGTGTGGGAGAAGAGGAAGTGGTCACACAGTGTGGGAGAAGAGGGAGTGGTCACACAGTGTGGGAGAAGAGAGAGGGGTCACACAGTGTGGGGGAGCGGTCACAGTGTGGGAGAAGAGGGAGTGGTCACACAGTGAGGGAGAAGAGAGAGTGGTCACACAGTGCGGGAGAAGAGAGAGTGGTCACACAGTGTGGGAGAAGAGAGAGTGGTCACACAGTGTGGGAGAAGAGGGAGTGGTCACAGTGTGGGAGAAGAAAGAGTGGTCACACAGTGTGGGGGAGCGGTCACACAGTGTGGGAGAAGAGGGAGTGGTCACACAGTGAGGGAGAGGAGAGAGTGGTCACACAGTGTGGGAGAAGAGAGAGTGGTCACACAGTGTGGGAGAAGAGAGAGTGGTCACACAGTGTGGGAGAAGAGGGAGTGGTCACAGTGTGGGAGAAGAGGGAGTGGTCACACAGTGTGGGAGAGTGGTCACACAGCGCGGGAGAAGAGAGAGAATGGTCTCCTAATGCTAGCTTAGTAATGGCTAGACAATACTATGCTAAGTTAGGAGTGGCTAGATGAGACTATACTCGGTTAGGAGAGGCTAGATCAGACTATGCTAGGTTAGGGGAAGAGTGAGTTGTGTTAGATTAACAAAGCTAGGATTAATTCATACAAGACGACCTGTTGGCGACCATCTTATAGAAGAAATGGAGGAAATCTTCACTACCAAACACACGTCTTGAGAAGATGGAAGATTGGCATAATAAGGTGCAGGTGAGAGAAGTCTTCACTACTAAACAAGTCTTGAGAAAATAGAAGAGGAGCAGGAGTGATATGTCTCCACTAACAAACACACGACTTGAGAAGATGGAAGAGGAGCATAATGAGGTGCAGGATAGCGAAGTCTTCACTACTAGACACGTCTTGAGAAGATGGAAGAGGAGCATAACTTACGACGCTGGTGATGAACTGAGGTCTGTCGTAGACGATGCTGAGGACGGAGCGGTAGACGTTAACCTCCTGCACCAGCTTCATCCTCGCCACCAGCTGCAGCAGAGCCATCATCACCCCGCACCCCGTCACTCCGTCCCTGTATCACACACAGTGTTAGTTATCCTCCACTAGCTACACTAAGGCCACCATCAACCCGTCCCTGTGTCACACACAGTGTTAGTTATCCTACACTAGCTGCATCAAGGCCACCATCAACCCGTCTCTGTGTCACACACAGTGTTAGTTATCCTCCACTAGCTGCACCATGGCCACCATCAACCCGTCCCTGTGTCACACACAGTGTTAGGTTTTCTACACTAGCTGCACCAACGCCACCATCAACCCGTCCCTGTGTCACACACAGTGTTAGTTATCCTACACTAGCTGCATCAAGTCCACCATTAAACGGCCCCCGTGTTAATTATCCTTCACCACCTGCACCAGGACCACTATCACCCCCGTCCCTGTCACACACAGTGTTAGTTATCCTGCACCAGCTGCACCAAGGTCACCCTCACCCCGTCCCCGTGTCACACACAGTGTTAACTATCCTTCACCAGCTGCACCAGGACCACCATCACCCGCGTCCCAGTATCACACACAGTAAAAGTTATCCTTCACCAGCTGCACCAAGGCCACCATCAACCCGTCTCTGTGTCACACACAGTGTTAGTTATCCTTCACCAGCTGCACCAGGGCCACCATCACCCCGTCCCTGTGTTACACACAGTGTAAGTTATCCTGCACCAGCTGCACCAGGGCCACCATCACCCCTGTCTCTGTGTCACACACAGTGTTAGTTATCCTGCACCAGCTGCACCAGGGCCACCATCACCCCTGTCCCTGTGTCACACACATTGTTAGTTATCCTGCACCATCACCCCTCTCAACCCTGCCAGAGATGGGGAGGGGGAGCAGAGAGAGTCAGAGAAGCAGTTTGGTCTGGCCCTATGTAACGGAGGCTGCAGAGCCATTCCTTCCATACAATCTAACTCAGGCCCCTGGTCGCCCATCCCATGAGTCTCAGAAGCTGAATGAGGGTAAAAAATCTTCATAGAAACGAAGAAAAAAATTAGTTTCGTCCACGATTAAGCCCCCCATACTCACAATGGAACAACAATTAGAACACCCAACTAGACAGAGCCCCCAGGGGTGCATTGTCAATATACATCTTGCATTCGCAACCGTAAAAACCGTCAGTCCGTCGAGATCAGCTTCACCAACGAAGGCAAGGTTTGTTAATAAAAACATCCCCTTATTCGACAACGTCAGGTACTGTGGAAAATTTCCACCAAAATTTTAGCATAACATGTCTAAGTAACATGGTCAATGAAAGCACATGGACCAAACATGCTATTTATAGAAAAACAACAAGCTCTCTCAAGACAGAGAGCGTCAACTCAGCATATTCCGACCATTTCGTGAACTCCATCCCAGGAAGACCTCGATGATGTATCCATATCAGGATATGTAATTAAATCTAATGAGCTGTAAGCATATCATGGAAATACTCCCAAATAAATGCATATACTTAATGAATAATTGTTTAACCAGATACGTTTGGTAAACAATTGTATAAATGGATCCTTAAAACAGGCAGGGCAACGATAGTCGCCTTGGGATGGATCGCCTCTGTGTCCAGACGCTGACACTTTAGTAAACAATACTCCTCCACCACTCGTCCTGGTTCAACCTTGACGCCGAGCGGACGTCTGGATACCTCCTCCGCCTGGGAGCCGCCGGATCACGTCCTGTTTTCGCGTTTTGGCTTTGCTACTGCCGTTTGGCATCCCTCTTCAACGGTCCGACTGTACGACGCATGGGCGCACATATCGCCTTGGGTCACGAGACTGTTAATAGATTTCTTTTTTTTTGGCATGTTCTGGCTGATTCTCCCATCGGGGTGACGGTGTTCGGGGGCCAGCTTGGCCGAGAGGTGCCGGGGGTTGGCGGGTCTTGGTGTGTTCCTGGTGTGCCCTCAGTCGTGGTGGGCGGCCGGCTTCTGCTCTGCCGGAGGCCACTGGATGACTTTTTGCGTTTTAGTTGGGGGTCCGCATTTTAATTTTGCTACCTGGTGTTCTCTGTGTGGAGCGGGGCCTGTGCTTGTCACCCTGAGGGACTCCTGGGGCTCAACAATCATCTGCCTGACTGTGCGTTTATTTGCCGTATGGCATATTAGTTTCTAGTGATTAGCGTCACTCGTTTCGCGTTTTGGCTTGGCGTTTCACCTTTCCTGGCTTCGCGATTAACCCTTCAAGGGTACGCCGGGGCGCATCCGATCCCACAATCGTCGTCGCCTCTAAATCAACAACAACAACAACTCCTCCACCACACAAGGACACTCTATGATGGGCGGGACTTCTGATTCAACCTTGACAACGAGCGGATGTTTGGACACCTCCATAGCCTGGAAGCCGCTGGTTCATGTCCTGTTTACCCGTTTTGGCTTTGCTACTGCCGTTTGGCATCCCTATTCAACGGTTCAGTTATACGACGCCTGGCGCACATATCGCCTTGGGTCACAGGATTCTTGATAGATTTTTTTTTACGTGTTCTGGCTGGTTCTCCCGGCGGGGTGAGGTGTTCGGGGGCTGGCTTGGCCGAGAGGTGCTGGGGGTTGATGGGTCTTGGTGGGCTCCTGGTGTGCCCTCAGCCGTGGTGAGCGGCTGGCTTCTGCTCTGCCGGAGGGCACTGGATGACTTTTGCGTTTTAGTTGGGGGCCGAGTTTTTGGTTTTGTTACCCAGTATTCTCTGTGTGGGGCGGGGCCGGTGCTTGTCACCCTGTGGGACTGCTGGGGCTCCCCAATCATCTGCCTGTCTGCGTTTCTTTGCCACGAGGCATAATAGTTTCAAATGATTGTTGTCACTCGTTTCGTGATTAGGCTTGGCGTTTCACCTTTCCGGGCTTCGCGATTAACCCATCACGGGTATGACGGGGCGCATCCAATCCCACGATCGTCGTCGCCCCTACATCAACAACAGCAACTCTACGATGGTCGAGAGGTGCCGTGAGTTGGTGGGTCTTGGTGTGCCCTCAACCGTGGTGGGCGGTTGGCTTCTGCTCTGCCGGAGGGCACTGGATGACTTTTGCACCCTGGATGCACCCCGGGGTACGCCGGGGTGCATCCGATCCCACGATCGTCGCCGCCCCTTAATCAACAACAAGGAGTCTGTGATCACCGACGCCACAGCACACACTCCTCACACACACAAGCAAACATTACCATTCCACTTCATGGAGACACTCCATGGTCGAACATGCTTAGTTTTAGCCGATTTACAACCGAGGACCCATAGTTTGTGGTGTAAACTGCACATAAAATCTGTACGAAAATCAAGACACTATTTTAATATTAAAAGCAAGACACATGATTAAACTGTTTTGAGTGTGTCTTGCCATAAAACTATGAGAGGTGTGTGTGAACACACCGACGCCATAACAGCGATGACACACTCCATCACACTCATGTAAACATTACCCCCACCACTCACATAAGGACACACCTCGATAGTACAGGCTGTTTAATACCAGCTGTTTTATATCAGTGGACCTGAATGGTGGTATAAACTACACATACATTTGCATAAACATCAAAATGCTCTATTTAAAGTGTTTTGAGTGTGTCTTGTCATAAGTTGTGAGTGGAGTGTGAGCAACGCCTGAAGCCGAGGGAGTCTAGACAACACTACTTTCCGTAGTGAGCAACACTAAATGCTCTGGCCCAAGAAGAGTGTTAAATCTTAGTACAATAAGATAGAGCTCTGTACCTGCATCTTAACAAATTAAGGGAGGCTGGTGGTGTAGGAACTGGGAGATTGAATTCAATTCTTTGTGCTACTAATCTCATTTATTACAGGTGTGATTATACCATGAGCTTACGAGCTCACCTCAGGAAATAAATTATTTGCCACTAAAATCAAATTATACTAACTAGGTTAATCAATATTTAGCAAATATTTTAAATATTTATATTGCCTAAAGTATACATTTGCAATAGATAAATACATAACATTTAAGAATTAAATAATCTTGTCATTGTTTATAATATAGCTCACATGTGGCAAGATACCAGATTAAAAGGATAGGTTAAATTACTTTGTAACCGTATCAGTGCCAGCTGCATTATGCATATTCTTATTTTTTACCAATTGGTAAAGTGGTAATTTTTCATCATTATGGTGATGCTTTAATGCTAATGAAAGCATCATAATACCTGTTGAATCACCCAAAAACTGAGCCACCTAGGAAACACAGAGAATAGATATGGTTCACTACACCACGAAGAAAACAACAGTTTCCTAGTGGCTACTAGATATGCTATTTGCCACTGTAGACAGCTACGTTTTTGTTAAGTCGGTAGTTAGTTCCTTATTTTAGGTAGTCAGAAAATTAAAAATGCAACAGGTACAACAATTACACCGGTGAGAGTGTGCCTCCCTCAAACACCCGGCATCAAAACAGGAAAAACACAGAAACAATATTAAAAATGGCAAAAAGTCAGCTGGAAGGAACAATAAAAAAAGGAGAAGAGGTGGGGATAAAAAATGAAACATGAAGAAGATGAGAAAGCAACCAGCAAAATTAGTGAGGACAGCAGTAGTAGCATAAGTCATCAAAAGGATATAGGACAAGCTGTCCCATGGAGCATCTCTGTCAGCCGCCCACCATGCCCCCTCACCACGACAACGGGCTGGAAAGGGAAGTGTGGAAAAATACCTGTGGTTAATTAAGAT
Source organism: Procambarus clarkii (assembly GCF_040958095.1). Lineage (NCBI taxonomy): Eukaryota > Metazoa > Arthropoda > Malacostraca > Decapoda > Cambaridae > Procambarus > Procambarus clarkii. The sequence goes on along the minus strand of NC_091230.1, from coordinate 3,621,202 downwards.
ATTACCACATTTGTGTAGGATTATAAATTAAAAAATGCAAAATTGCTTTTACCGTGCACTACAAAATAATTAAAAAGCCTTAGCTGTCACTATAATCCAGTCAAGGAGTTCCCTATTTCCTTGAAGATGACTGTGTACTGTAGGATCAGGTATCTCACTTTTTCGTATATATACCATTTCTTAACACAAGGTTATTAATTGGAGAAAACTTCACGTACCAGTTGGTATGTTCAAGCATCGGTACAGATAAATGATTAAATGCAATTAATCAATATAATCAATAATTACCGCAAATGAACTGGCTCACAAAATCTATCTGATTTTGACGAACATCTCCAGCCTAGCTCTCATTAATAGTTATTGTAAAATACTATGATTAACTTAAGTAACTGCAACAGTGATAGTTACTAGTTATATATCATTATCATCATTAACCTAATATTAAGGTATACATGGAGGATAACTATGCAAGATATTTATTAATTACTAGCTATACCCGGCCACGCGTTGCTGTGGCTCAGCAACGCATGTACGATGCTGAGCCACAGCAACTTTCACATGTCTCCCAGTCCTCCCCACCTTTTCCCCCCTCCCCCGTCCCCTCGTTCTTCCAACAATTCCTCACTCCCCTATACCCTCATCCTCCCAACCATTTCTCACTCCCTCGTCCCTTTTTCCTTCCCATCATTTTCACACTCCATCATCCACTCGTCCTCCTAACCATTCCCCACTCCACCATCCCCTCGTCCTCCCCCACTATCTCCCACTCCCTCGTCCCCTCGTCCTCCCTACCATTTCCCCCCCTCCCCATCCCCTCGTCCTCCCCACCATCCCCCACTCCCGTCCCCTCGTCCTTCCCACCATTCCCCACTCCCTCGTTTTATGATCAAATGATCTTATGTTCCCATCAGAAAATTGGGAACATCAAATGATCTGGGGCTAGATTCACGAAGAAGTTATGCAAACACTTACGAACCTGTACATCTTTTCTCACTCTTTGACGGCTTTGTTTACAATTATTAAACAGCTAATGAGCTCCGAGGCACCAGGAGGCTGTTTATAACAATAACAACAGGTAATTGGCAAGTTTTCATGCTTGTAAACTATTTAATAAATTTAACCAAAACCATCAAAGAATGAGGAACGATGTACACTTTCGTAAGTACTTGCATAACTGCTTCGTGACTCTGGCCTCAGCTGTTCCCAATACTGAATTATAAGAAGAAAAGTTCAAAAAACGAAATGAAAAAAATAGAAAATGAAAAGATGAATTATACTCACGAAATGAACGGTATGGTAAACAAAACCGCTCAATTCCAATGCAATGTCACACAAAATAATTAAATTAAAATGAAAATAAATCGAAATTAATGAAAATTTAATTTATCAATGAAATCGGAAACATTGAAATGGTATCATAACATATTTAGTATAGCATGTGTTGGTCTTATGTGCAACAGATGGCGCTGTTTTTCAAAGACACATGTTTTCATTGTCACAGGGGTGGCATCAATATAGTAGGTATATAAAAACATGCGCGTAATCGAATGGAGCTTCGTGTCAAAATTTCAAAGCAATCAGTGAAGAACTTTAGGAGATTAGAGCATGTGTTCCTCTTACCTCCAACAGATGGCGCTCTGTTTCTAAAAAATTGTTTTTTTTTCCTGTCACAGGTGAGGCATGTATAAAGTAGGCATATAAAAAGATGTGCCTATTCGAATGCAACGTTGTGTCAAAATTTCAAGGCAATTGGTAAAGAGGTTTCCAAGATTTCTCACACATGAAAAACACATGAAAAGCATAGTTTAAAAAAAAAAACATGCTTTTTACCATCACAGATGGGACATCTATATTGTATGTATATAAAAACCTGCTCAGATGCAAATGGAATGTTATGTGAAAATTTCAAAGCAATTGGTGAAGAACTTTCAGAGATTAGCGATTATGAACATTTCCATTTTTGTTTATATAGGTAGCGTGAGTTGCTCTTATGTGCAACAGATAGCGTTATTTCTTAAAAAAACAATGTTTTTACCTGTCACAAGTGGCATCTATACTTATACTTTCGAAATGAACGGAACAGTAAACAATACAGCTCAGTTCCAACGCAATGTAACACAAAATAATTAAATCAAAATGAAAATAAATCGTAATCTATGAAAATTCAATTTATCAATGCAATTGGAAACATTGAAATAGAATCGTAACATATTTAGTATAGTGTGTGTGTATTTTGCTATTACATGCAACTGTAATGCCAATCATGACCTCAAAAGCCTCATAGAAGGTTGTAACAGAACCCATGAGCACCACACCAGAAATAAATACAGTTTTGATATTCCTAGAGTACGACTTAATCAAACTAGAAATGCTCTACAAATCAAGGGACCCAGATTGTGGAATCACCTTCCCAACCATGTTAAAGACTGTACCTCTCTCAACCAGTTTAAGATAAAAACGAAGCTATACCTAATAAATTCCCTGTAACCTACCTTACCCCTCTATTGACAACCAATGTCTGTTTTTTTTAAAGAGCGCTGCTTGTCGACAGAATTGTATTTGTGCTGCTTTTTCAGCTATGTTTTCATTCCATGTTTTCATTTTACTCTTTATGCTCAATTAGTATTAAGCTTTAGTCATTTAAGTTTTTCATGCCCGAAACTCTTTGCGTAATAGTGGCTTTAGGCATTGTATGGACTAGCCCTATCTATAAATCCATCACTCTTTGTAAAATCTCTTGTATGTATGTACCTTACCTAAATAAACATTTGATTTGATTTGATCTGAAGCTATTTCGGCCCTCCAAGCCACAGTCACCCAACAACAACAAACCATAGACCGCCTCCTTGAATCGTCGACGAACAACAACCAAGAAATTCTCAACTTACAAACTATTGCAAATGACGCAAGGGATCAAATACAAAAGATTCAAGCCGAGGAAACCCTCTCAGCTCAAAGTGACCTCCTTCAAAAGCTGGAAAAACAAATAAACCTACTTCAGATTTACCTGGCGGCTTCCGAAGATGACCTAGAGCAGAAACAACTTCATGACTTCGATAATTAGCTCTACTGATTTACCACTTGTGGGTGGTAGTGGACCCGATACCCATCCTGTGTGTGGTAGTGGACCCCATAACCATCTTGAGGGTGCTATTGGACCCCACACCCATCTTGTTGGTGGTAGTGGACACTATACTCATCCTGGGGGTGGTAGTGGAGCCCATACCCTTCCTGTGGGTGGTAGTGGACCCAATACCTATCCTGTGGGTGGTAGTGGACCCCATACCCATCTTGTAGGTGGTAGTGGACCCCATACCCATGTTGTAGGTGGCAGTGGACCCCATACCCATCCTGTGGGCGGTATTAGACCAGATACCCTTCCTGTGTTTGGTATTGAACCCCATATCAATCTTGTGGACCCCCATTCCCATCTTGTAGGCGGTAGTGGACCCCCATACTCATCCTGTGGGCAATAGTGGACCCCATACTTATCCTGCAGGCAGTAGTGCACGCCATACACGTCCTGTATTTAGTAGTGGACTGGCGGGTGGCACCGGCACTGCTGCAGAAAATTCGTGTTAATGTCGTCTCCACTCAACATTGCATGGCCTAACTGCTGCCCATTATGAGTTAAGTGCATAGAGACTTTATATGCCATAACTCACAGCGAACCGCAGCAGTAATCAACCAAAATTAACCAATTTAAATGCAGTCTCCGTGGTGTAGTGGTAAGACACTCGCCTGGCGATCCGCGAGCGCTATGTCATGGGTTCGTATCCTGGCCGGGGAGGATTTACTGGGCGCAATTCTTTAACTGTAGCCTCTGTTTAACGCAACAGTAAAATGTGTACTTGGATGAAAAAACGATTCTTCGCGGCAGGGGATCGTATTCCAGGGACCTGCCCGAAACGCTACGCGTACTAGTGGCTGTACAAAAATGTAGCAACTCTTGTATATATCTAAAAAAAAAATTCGCCTGCCTATCGACGTCCCTTCTTCCAAGCGTTCACTATACGTACGCCTATCCCCACTATAATTCTCCAAGTATCTACCTCTAGAAACACTACCAAGAATCTATCGCCGTAAACATGCCCAAACATAGCAACAATGTCTCTAACATTCTGAAACCTATTTTGTTTGCTGATGATACTACCCTTATCTACTCCAACCCCAACCCACATACACTAAATGGTGTTGTTAATAATGAACTAAAAAAAGTCCACTTATGGATGTCAACCAACAAACTAACACTTAACATAAAAAAGACCTACTTCATCCTATTCGGAAGCAAATCTACAAATGCAATTCAGCTTCAGATTGACAATGTAAACATTAGCAATAAAAATGATGGAAAGTTTCTTGGCATATTCCTAGACAAGAGACTCAACTTCAGTACCCACATGCAACACATAACTAAGAAAATCTCTAAAACAGTTGGTATACTCTCCAAAATCAGATATTATGTTCCTAACTCTGCTCTCATCTCTCTATATTATGCACTAATCTATCCCTATCTCAACTATGGTATCTGTGCATGGGGTTCAAATACTGCAAACCACCTCAAGTCCATCATCACCCAGCAAAAATCTGCTATCAGAATAATATCAAATTCTGCTTTCAGACAACACACAGCCCCCTTGTTTAACTCCCTAAACATGCTAAACATAATCTCACTCCACAAATTCTCTTGTGTCAACTACATTTACAAAACCCTGTTCTTAAATGCAAATCCTTGTCTGAAACTCTTCTTGGACAGATGTAATAGGACCCATTATCACCACACCAGAAATATATATTTCTTTGATATCCCCAGAGTTAAACTTAATCTGTGTAAACACTCTATGCAAATAAAGGGACTCAGTTTATGGAACTCACTCCCTACTGAATTGAAAAGCTGTCCAACTTTTACATCATTCAAAATCAATACTAAAAAGTACCTAATTTCATCTTCATAGTTTTTCACTTTTTGCCTTAAAATTGCACTGTATCAATTGCTACCCAATCTCCCAACCTTTACGTTCCCAATTTGAACATCTTTACCATTGTGATCATTGTTGTTTTCTTATATGTGCTGCCAATCTGTTGTATGGTGTTTATAAATCTTGTTTATTTGTATCTTTTGCTACCCAGTCTCCCAATCTTTATGTACCCAATCTGAACATCTTTACCATTGTGATCATTGCTGTCTTATATGTGCTGTCAATCTGCTGTATGGTGTCTATTAACCTTGTTTAAATTACTAATCAAGCTGTCAATGTAATCAATCAGAGCTTTAATATAACAATGTGCTTTATTATACCTACTTATCTCTCTCATCTCATTTTTCTCTTGTAATGTATCTTTATCATTTATCAATTCTGATTGAAATTACCTACTTAAAATTATCTGCTAGATTAAGGACCTGCCCGAAACGCTGTGCGTACTAGTGGCTTTACAAGAATGTAAATACTGTACTATCCAATGTATTCTCACAAACCTAATGCACCTTCTTGTATATATATAAATAAATAAATAAATAAATAAATAAACAAGCAAGGTAGGCGTGCCTCTCGCTCTGCATCCATAACTCCTAGAGATCTGAATGGAACACTGGCAACGCTGCAATCCTCGCCGATGTTGGTAAACACAGCATCCGCTCCCCCTCCTCACTCCCCCCCTTCAACTCAACTTGAATCTCAAGTTTTAGAATTCAATCAATCTATGGCTCCCTGTCTAAACTTCAAACCTCTCAGAAGTAACCCATGGCTGCAGAAGTTGCACAACCTTGTGCTCCTGCAATACCTCAAATCCTACCTTAATGACAAGCTCCAGTATGTTTCTGTGAATAATTCAATTTCTCCCACCCTACCCATCAACATTGGTGTTCCTCAGGGCAGCATACTTGGCCCTCTCCTCTTTCTCATCTGCATTAATGACCTTCCAAATGCCTCCCAACACCTCAAACCAATTCTATTTGCTGACGACACAACCTTCATTTACTCCAGTCCTGACCCCCTTGCTCTAAATGCCACTGTAAATACTGAGCTAAATAAATTCCACCTTTGGCTAACTGCAAACAAACTCACCCTTAACATTGACAAAACTTTCTATATTCTGTTTGGCAATAAATCCTCTAATCAAATAAATCTCGAAATAAACAATACCCAAATTTGTAATAAATTAGATGGCAAATTCCTTGGCATTCTCATTGACCACAAGCTGAATTTCCAGGGACACATTCTAAATATATCAAAAAAAGTTTCAAAAACTGTTGGCATTCTATCTAAGATCAGATATTATATACCCCGCCCTGCCCTGGTGACTCTCTATTACTCCCTCATCTATCCATATCTCAACTATGGTATTTGTGCTTGGGGTTCTACTACCCAAAATCATTTACGTCCTCTAATTACTCAACACAAAGCTGCTATTAGGACAATATCCAACTCTGGCCCCAGACATCACTCGGTACCCCTACTCAAATCTCTGAATATGTTAGACATTAAGTCACTGCACATTCTCTCATGTGTATTATACATATATATAACGCTAAACTGTAATGCCAATCCTGACCTCAAAAGCTTCATAGAAGGTTGTAACAGAACCCATGAGCACCACACCAGAAATAAATACAGTTTTGATATTCCTAGAGTACGACTTAATCAAACTAGAAATGCTCTACAAATCAAGGGACCCAGATTGTGGAATGACCTTCCCAACCATGTTAAAGACTGTACCTCTCTCAACCAATTTAAGATAAAAACGAAGTTATACCTAATAAATTCCCTGTAACCTACCTTACCCCTTTATTAACAACCAATGTCTGTTTTTTTAAAGAGCGCTGTTTGTCGACAGAATTGTATTTGTGCTGCTTTTTCAGCTATGTTTTCATTCCATGTTTTCATTTTACTCTTTATGCTCAATTAGTATTAAGCTTTAGTCATTTAAGTTTTTCATGCCCGAAACGCTTTGCGTAATAGTGGCTTTAGGCATTGTATGGACTAGCCCTATCTATAAATCCATCACTCTCTGTAAAATCTCTTGTATGTATGTACCTTACCTAAATAAACATTTGATTTGATTTGATCTGAAGCTATTTCCGCCTTCCAAGCCACAGTCACCCAACAGCAACAAACCATAGACCGCCTCCTTGAATCGTCGACGAACAACAACCAAGAAATTCTCAACTTACAAACTGTTGCAAATGACGCAAGGGATCAAATACAAAAGATTCAAGCCGAGGAAACTCTCTCAGCTCAAAGTGACCTCCTTCAAAAGCTGGAAAAACAAATAAACCTACTTCAGATTCACCAGGCGGCTTCCGAAGATGACCTAGAGCAGAAACAACTTCATGACTCCCTGATAATTAGCTCTACTGATTTACCACTTGTGGGTGGTAGTGGACCCGATACCCATCCTGTGTGTGGTAGTGGACCCCATAACCATCTTGTGGGTGCTATTGGACCCCACACCCATCTTGTTGGTGGAAGTGGACCCTATACTCATCCTGGGGGTGGTAGTGGAGCCCATACCCTTCCTGTGTGTGGTATTGGACCCCATATCCATCTTGTGGACCCCCATTCCCATTTTGTAGGCGGTAGTGGACCCCCATACTCACCCTGTGGGCAATAGTGGACCCCATACCCATCCTGCAGGCGGTAGTGCACTCCATACACATCCTGTATTTAGTAGTGGACCAGCGGGTGGCACCGGCACTGCTGCAGAAAATTCGTGTTAATTTTGTCTCCACTCAACATTGCATGGCCTAACAGCTGCCCATTATGAGTTAAGTGCATGGAGACTTAATATGCCTTAACTCACAGCGAACCTCAGCAGTAATCAACCAAAATTAACCAATTTAAATGCAGTCTCCGTGGTGTAGTGGTAAGACACTCGCCTGGCGTTCCGCGAGCGCTATGTCATGGGTTCGTATCCTGGCCGGGGAGGATTTACTGGGCGCAATTCCTTAACTGTAGCCTCTGTTTAACGCAACAGTAAATTGTGTACTTGGATGAAAAAACGATTCTTCGCAGCAGGGGATCGTATACCAGGGACCTGCCCGAAACGCTACGCGTACCAGTGGCTGTACAAGAATGTACAACTCTTGTATATATCTAAAAAAAACATTACGCCTGCCTATCGACGTCCCTTCTTCCAAGCGTTCACAATACGTACGCCTATCCCCACTATAATTCTCCAAGTATCTACATCTAGAAACACTACCAAGAATCTATCGCCGTAAACATGGCCAAGCATAGCAACAAGCAAGGTAAGGGTGCCTCTCGCTCTGCATCCATAACTCCAAGAGATCTGAATGGAACACTGGCAACGCTGCAATCCTCGCCGATGTTAGTAAACACAGCATCCGCTCCCCCTCCTCACTCCCCCCCTTCAACTCAACTTGAATCTCAAGCTTTAGAATTCAATCAATCTATGGCTCCCTGTCTAAACTTCAAACCTCTCAGCAATAATCCATGGCTGCACAAACTGCACAACCTTGTGCTCCTGCAATCCCTGCAATACCTCAAATCCTACCTTACTGACAGGCTCCAGTATGTTTCTGTGAATAATTCAATTTCTCCCACCCTACCCATCAACATTGGTGTTCCTCGGGGCAGCATACTTGGCCCTCTCCTTTTGCTCATCTACATTAATGACCTTCCAAATGCGTCCCAACACCTCAAACCAATTCTATTTGCTGACGACACAACCTTCATTTACTCCAGTCCTGACCCCCTTGCTCTAAATGCCACAGTAAATACTGAGCTAAATAAATTCCATCTTTGGCTAACTGCCAACAAACTCACCCTTAACATTGACAAAACTTTCTATATTCTGTTTGACAATAAATCCTCTAATCAAATAAATCTCAAAATAAACAATACCCAAATTTGTAATAAATTAGATGGCAAATTTCTTGGCATTCTCATTGACCACAAGCTGAATTTTCAGGGACACATTCTAAATATATCAAAAAAAGTTTCAAAAACTGTTGGCATTCTTTCTATGATCAGATATTATGTACCCCGCCCTGCCCTGGTGACTCTCTATTACTCACTCATCTATCCATATCTCAACTATGGTATTTGTGCTTGGGTTTCTACTTCCCAAAATCATTTACGTCCTCTAATTACTCAACACAAAGCTGCTATTAGGACAATATCCAACTCTGGCCCCAGACATCACTCGGTACCCCTACTCATATCTCTGAATATGTTAGACATTAAGTCACTGCACATTCTCTCATGTGTATTATACATATATAAAACGCTAAACTGTAATGCCAATCCTGACCTCAAAAGCCTCATAGAAGGTTGTAACAGATCCCATGAGCACCACACCAGAAATAAATACAGTTTTGATATTCCTAGAGTACGACTTAATCAAACTAGAAATGCTCTACAAATCAAGGGACCCAGATTGTGGAATGACCTTCCCAACCATGTAAAAGACTGTACCTCTCTCAAACAGTTTAAGATAAAAACGAAGCTATACCTAATAAATTCCCTGTAACCTACCTTACCCCTCTATTGACAACCAATGTCTGTTTTTTTTAAAAAAGCGCTGTTTGTCGACAGAATTGTATTTGTGCTGCTTTTTCAGCTATGTTTTCATTCCATGTTTTCATTTTACTCTTTATGCTCAATTAGTATTAAGCTTTAGTCATTTAAGTTTTTCATGCCCGAAACGCTTTGCGTAATAGTGGCTTTAGGCATTGTATGGACTAGCCCTATCTATAAATCCATCACTCTTTGTAAAATCTCTTGTATGTATGTACCTTACCTAAATAAACATTTGACTTGATTTGATCTGAAGCTATTTCGGCCCTCCAAGCCACAGTCACCCAACAACAACAAACCATAGACCGCCTCCTTGAATCGTCGACGAACAACAACCAAGAAATTCTCAACTTACAAACTGTTACAAATGACGCAAGGGATCAAATACAAGAGATTCAAGCCGAGGAAACCCTCTCAGCTCAAAGTGACCTCCTTCAAAAGCTGGAAAAACAAATAAACCTACTTCAGATTTACCAGGCGGTTTCCGAAGATGACCTAGAGCAGAAACAAATTCATGACTCCCTGATAATTAGCTCTACTGATTTACCACTTGTGGGTGGTAGTGGACCCGATACCCATCCTGTGTGTGGTAGTGGACCCCATACCCATCCTGTGGGCGGTATTAGACCAGATACCCTTCCTGTGTGTGGTATTGGACCCAATATGCATCTTGTGGACCCCCATTCCCATCTTGTAGGCGGTAGTGGACCCCCATACTCATCCTGTGGGCAATAGTGGACCCCATACCCATCCTGCAGGCGGTAGTGCACGCCATACACATCCTGTATTTAGTAGTGGACTGGCGGGTGGCACCGACACTGCTGCAGAAAATTCGTGTTAATTTCGTCTCCACTCAACATTGCATGGCCTAACTTCTGCCCATTATGAGTTAAGTGCATGGAGACTTAATATGCCATAACTCACAGCGAACCGCAGCAGTAATCAACCAAAATTAACCAATTTAAATGCAGTCTCCGTGGTGTAGTGGTAAGACACTCACCTGGCGTTCTGCGAGCGCTATGTCATGGGTTCGTATCCTAGCCGGGGAGAATTTACTGGGCGCAATTCCTTAAATGTAGCCTCTGTTTAACGCAACAGTAAAATGCGTACTTGGATGAAAAAACGATTCTTCGCGGCAGGGGATCGTATTCCAGGGACCTGCCCGAAACGCTACGCGTACTAGTGGCTGTACAAGAATGTAACAACTCTTGTATATATCTCAAAAAAAAATTCGCCTGCCTATCGACGTCCCTTCTTCCAAGCGTTCACTATACGTACGCCTATCCCCATTATAATTCTCCAAGTATCTACCTCTAGAAACACTACCAAGAATCTATCGCCGTAAACATGCCCAAACATAGCAACAATGTCTCTAACATTCTGAAACCTATTTTGTTTGCTGATGATACTACCCTCATCTACTCCAACCCCAACCCACATTCACTAAATGGTGTTGTTAATAATGAACTAAAAAAAGTCCACTTATGGATGTCAACCAACAAACTAACACTTAACATAAAAAAGACCTACTACATCCTATTCGGAAGCAAATCTACAAATGCAATTCAGCTTCAGATTGACAATGTAAACATTAGCAATAAAATTGATGGAAAGTTTCTTGGCATATTCCTAGACAAGAGACTCAACTTCAGTACCCACATACAACACATAACTAAGAAAATCTCTAAAACAGTTGGTATACTCTCCAAAATCAGATATTATGTTCCTAACTCTGCTCTCATCTCTCTATATTATGCACTAATCTATCCCTATCTCAACTATGGTATCTGTGCATGGGGTTCAACCACTGCAAACCACCTCAAGTCCATCATCACCCAGCAAAAATCTGCTATCAGAATAATATCAAATTCTGCTTTCAGACAACACACAGCCCCCTTGTTTAACTCCCTAAACATGCTAAACATAATCTCACTCCACAAATTCTCTTGTGTCAACTACATTTACAAAACCCTGTTCTTAAATGCAAATCCTTGTCTGAAACTCTTCTTGGACAGATGTAATAGGACCCATTATCACCACACCAGAAATAAATATTTCTTTGATATCCCCAGAGTTAAACTTAATCTGTGTAAACACTCTATGCAAATAAAGGGACTCAGTTTATGGAACTCACTCCCTACTGAATTGAAAAGCTGTCCAACTTTTACATCATTCAAAATCAATACTAAAAAGTATCTAATTTCATCTTCATAGTTTTTCACTTTTTGCCTTAAAATTGCACTGTATCAATTGCTACCCAATCTCCCAACCTTTATGTTCCCAATTTGAACATCTTTACCATTGTGATCATTGTTGTTTTCTTATATGTGCTGCCAATCTGTTATATGGTGTTTATAAATCTTGTTTATCTGTATCTTTTGCTACCCAGTCTCCCAATCTTTATGTACCCAATCTGACCATCTTTACCATTGTGATCATCGCTGTCTTATATGTGCTGTCAATCTGCTGTATGGTGTCTATTAACCTTGTTTAAATTACTAATCAAGCTGTCAATGTAATCAATCAGAGCTTTAATATAACAATGTGCTTTATTATACCTACTTATCTCTCTCATCTCATTTTCTCTTGTAATGTATCTTTATCATTTATCAATTCTGATTGAAATTACCTACTTAAAATTATCTGCTAGATTAAGGACCTGCCCGAAATGCTGTGCGTACTAGTGGCTTTACAAGAATGTAAATACTGTACTATCCAATGTATTCTCACAAACCCAATGTACCTTCTTGTATATATATAAATAAATAAATAAATAAATAAATAAACAAGCAAGGTAGGCGTGCCTCTCGCTCTGCATCCATAACTCCTAGAGATCTGAATGGAACACTGGCAACGCTGCAATCCTCGCCGATGTTGGTAAACACAGCATCCGCTCCCCCTCCTCACTCCCCCCCCCCCCCTTCAACTCAACTTGAATCTCAAGCTTTAGAATTCAATCAATCTATGGCTCCCTGTCTAAACTTCAAACCTCTCAGAAGTAACCCATGGCTGCAGAAACTGCACAACCTTGTGCTCCTGCAATACCTCAAATCCTACCTTACTGACAAGCTCCAGTATGTTTCTGTGAATAATTCAATTTCTCCCACCCTACCCATCAACATTGGTGTTCCTCAGGGCAGCATACTTGGCCCTCTTCTCTTATTCATCTACATTAATGACCTTCCAAATGCCTCCCAACACCTCAAACCAATTCTATTTGCTGACGACACAACCTTCATTTACTCCAGTCCTGACCCCTTTGCTCTAAATGCCACTGTAAATACTGAGCTAAATAAATTCCATCTTTGGCTAACTGCAAACAAACTCACCCTTAACATTGACAAAACTTTCAATATTCTGTTTGGCAATAAATCCTCTAATCAAATAAATCTCGAAATAAACAATACCCAAATTTGTAATAAATTAGATGGCAAATTCCTTGGCATTCTCATTGACCACAAGCTGAATTTCCAGGGACACATTCTAAATATATCAAAAAAAGTTTCAAAAACTGATGGCATTCTATCTAAGATCAGATATTATGTACCCCGCCCTGCCCTGGTGACTCTCTATTACTCCCTCATCTATCCATATCTCAACTATGGTATTTGTGCTTGGGGTTCTACTACCCAAAATCATTTACGTCCTCTAATTACTCAACACAAAGCTGCTATTAGGACAATATCCAACTCTGGCCCCAGACATCACTCGGTACCCCTACTCAAATCTCTGAATATGTTAGACATTAAGTCACTGCACATTCTCTCATGTGTATTATACATATATAAAACGCTAAACTGTAATGCCAATCCTGACCTCAAAAGCCTCATAGAAGGTTGTAACAGAAGCCATGAGCACCACACCAGAAATAAATACAGTTTTGATATTCCTAGAGTACGACTTAATCAAACTAGAAATGCTCTACAAATCAAGGGACCCAGATTGTGGAATGACCTTCCCAACCATGTTAAAGGCTGTACCTCTCTCAAACAGTTTAAGATAAAAACGAAGCTATACCTAATAAATTCCCTGTAACCTACCTTACCCCTCTATTGACAACCAATGTCTGGTTTTTTTAAAGAGCGCTGTTTGTCGACAGAATTGTATTTGTGCTGCTTTTTCAGCTATGTTTTCATTCCATGTTTTCATTTTACTCTTTATGCTCAATTAGTATCAAGCTTTAGTCATTTAAGTTTTTCATGCCCGAAACGCTTTGCGTAATAGTGGCTTTAGGCATTGTATGGACTAGCCCTATCTATAAATCCATCACTCTTTGTAAAATCTCTTGTATGTATGTACCTTACCTAAATAAACATTTGATTTGATTTGATCTGAAGCTATTTAGGCCCTCCAAGCCACAGTCACCCAACAACAACAAACCATAGACCGCCTCCTTGAATCGTCGACGAACAACAACCAAGAAATTCTCAACTTACAAACTGTTGCAAATGACGCAAGGGATCAAATACAAAAGATTCAAGCCGAGGAAAACCTCTCAGCTCAAAGTGACCTCCTTCAAAAGCTGGAAAAACAAATAAACCTATTTCAGATTTACCTGGCGGCTTCCGAAGATGAACTAGAGCAGAAACAACTTCATGACTCCCTGATAATTAGCTCTACTGATTTACCACTTGTGGGTGGTAGTGGACCCGATACCCATCCTGTGTGTGGTAGTGGACCCCATAACCATCTTGTGGGTGCTATTGGACCCCACACCCATCTTGTTGGTGGTAGTGGACACTATACTCATCCTGGGGGTGGTAGTGGAGCCCATACCCTTCCTGTGGGTGGTAGTGGACCCAATACCTATCCTGTGGGTGGTATTGGACCCCATACCTATCTTGTAGGTGATAGTGGACCCCATACCCATGTTGTAGGTGGTAGTGGACCCCATACCCATCCTGTGGGCGGTATTAGACCAGATACCCTTCCTGTGTGTGGTATTGGACCCCATATCCATCTTGTGGATCCATATTCCCATCTTGTAGGCGGTAGTGGACCCCCATACTCATCCTGTGGGCAATAGTGGACCCCATACCCATCCTGCAGGCGGTAGTGCACTCCATACACATCCTGTATTTAGTAGTGGACTGGCGGGTGGCACGGGAACTGCTGCAGAAAATTCGTGTTAATTTCGTCTCCACTCAACATTGCATGGCCTAACTGCTGCCCATTATGAGTTAAGTGCATGGAGACTTAATATGCCATAACTCACAACGAACCTCAGCAGTAATCAACAAAAATTACCCAATTTAAATGCAGACTCCGTGGTGTAGTGGAAAGACACTCGCCTGGCGTTCAGCGAGCGCTATGCCATGGGTTCGTATCCTGGCCGGGGAGGATTTACTGGGCGCAATTCCTTAACTGTTGCCTCTGTTTAACGCATCAGTAAAATGTGTACTTGGATGAAAAAACGACTCTTCGCGGCAAAGGTTCGTATTCCAGGGACCTGCCCGAAACGCTACGCGTACTAGTGGCTGTACAAGAATGTAACAACTCTTGTATATATCTCAAAAACAATTTCGCATGCCTGTCGACGTCCCTTCTTCCAAGAGTTCACTATACGTACGCCTATCCCCACTATAATTCTCTAAGTATCTACTTCTAGAAACACTACCAAGAATCTATCGCCGTAAACATGCCCAAACATAGCAACAGGCAAGGTAGGGGTGCCTCTCGCTCTGCATCCGTAACTCAAAGAGATTTGAATTGAAAACTGGCAACGCTGCAATCCTCGCCGATTTTGGTAAACACAGCATTCGCTCCCCCTCCTCACTCCCCCCCTTCATCTCATCTTGAATCTCAAGCTTTAGAATTCAATCAATCTATGGCTCCCTGTCTAAACTTCAAACCTCTCAGCAGTAATCCATGGCTGCAGAAACTGCACAACCTTGTGCTCCTGCAATCCCTGCAATACCTCAAATCCTACCTTACTGACTGGCTCCAGTATGTTTCTGTGAATAATTCAATTTCTCCCACCCTACCCATCAACATTGGTGTTCCTAGGGGCAGCATACTTGGCCCTCTCCTCTTGCTCATCTACATTAATGACCTTCCAAATGCCTCCCAACACCTCAAACCAATTTTATTTGCTGACGACACAACCTTCATTTACTCCAGTACTGACCCCCTTGCTCTAAATGCCACAGTAAATACTGAGCTAAATAAATTCCATCTTTGGCTAACTGCCAACAAACTCACCCTTAACATTGACAAAACTTTCTATATTCTGTTTGGCAATAAATCCTCTAATCAAATAAATCTCAAAATAAACAATACCCAAATTTGTAATAAATTAGATGGCAAATTCCTTGGCATTCTCATTGACCAAAAGCTGGATTTCCAAGAACACATTCTAAATATATCAATAAAAGATTCAAAAACTGTTGGCATTCTTTCTAAGATCAGATATTTTGTACTCCGCCCTGCCCTGGTGACTTTATATTACTTCCTCATCTATCCATATCTCAACTATGGTATTTGTGCTTGGGGTTCTACTACCCAAAATCATTTACGTCCTCTAATTACTCAACACAAAGCTGCTATTAGGACAATATCCAACTCTGGCTCCAGACATCACTCGGTACCCCTACTCAAATCTCTGAATATGTTAGACATTAAGTCACTGCATATTCTCTCATGTGTATTATACATATATAAAACGCTAAACTGTAATGCCAATCCTGACCTCAAAAGCCTCATGTAAGGGTGCAACAGAACCCATGAGCACCACACCAGAAATAAATACAGTTTTGATATTCCTAGAATACGACTTAATCAAACTAGAAATGCTCTACAAATCAAGGGACCCAGATTGTGGAATGACCTTCCCTACCATGTTAAAGACTGTACCTCTCTCAACCAGTTTAAGATAAAAACGAAGCTATACCTAATAAATTCCCAGTAACCTACCTTACCCCTCTATTGACAACCAATGTCTGTTTTTTTTAAAGAGCGCTGTTTGTCGACAGAATTGTATTTGTGCTGCTTTTTCAGCTATGTTTTCATTCCATGTTTTCATTTTACTCTTTATGCTCAATTAGTATTAAGCTTTAGTCATTTAAGTTTTTCATGCCCGAAACGCTTTGCGTAATAGTGGCTTTAGGCATTGTATGGACTAGCCCTATCTATAAATCCATCACTCTTTGTAAAATCTCTTGTATGTATGTACCTTACCTAAATAAACATTTGATTTGATTTGATCTGAAGCAATTTCGGCCCTCCAAGCCACAGTCACCCAACAACAACAAACCATATACCGCCTCCTTGAATCGTCGACGAACAACAACCAAGAAATTCTCAACTTACAAACTGTTGCAAATGACGCAAGGGATCAAATACAAAAGATTCAAGCCGAGGAAACCCTCTCAGCTCAAAGTGACCTCCTTCAAAAGCTGGAAAAACAAATAAACCTACTTCAGATTCACCAGGCGGCTTCCGAAGATGACCTAGAGCAGAAACAACTTCTTGACTCCCTGATAATTAGCTCTACTGATTTACCACTTGTGGGTGGTAGTGGACCCGATACCCATCCTGTGTGTGGTAGTGGACCCCATAACCATCTTGTGGGTGCTATTGGACCCCACAGCCATCTTGTTGGTGGTAGTGGACCCTATACTCATCCTGGGGGTGGTAGTGGAGCCCATACCCATCCTGTGGGTGGTATTAGACCAGATACTCTTCCTGTGTGTGGTATTGGACCCCATATCCATCTTGTGGACCCCCATTCCCATCTTGTAGGCGGTAGTGGACCCTCATACTCATCCTGTGGGCAATAGTGGACCCCATACCCATCCTGCAGGCGGTAGCGCACGCCATACACATCCTGTATTTAGTAGTGGACTGGCGGGTGGCACCGGCACTGCTGCAGAAAATTCGTGTTAATTTCGTCTCCACTCAACATTGCATGGCCTAACTGCTGCCCATTATGAGTTAAGTGCATGGAGGCATAATATGCCATAACTCACAGCGAACCTCAGTAGTAATCAACCAAAATTAACCAATTTAAATGCAGTCTCCGTGGTGTAGTGGTAAGACACTTGCCTGGCGTTCCGCGAGCGCTATGTCATGGGTTCGTATCCTGGCCGCGGAGGATTTACTGGGCGCAGTTCCTTAACTGTAGCCTCTGTTTAACGCAACAGTAAAATGTGTACTTGGATGAGAAAACGATTCTTCGCGGCAAAGGTTCGTATTCCAGGGACTTGCCCGAAACGCTACGCGTACTAGTGGCTGTAGAAGAATGTAACAACTCTTGTATATATCTCAAAAACAATTTCGCATGCCTATCGACGTTCCTTCTTCTAAGCGTTCACTATACGTACGATTATCCCCACTATAATTCTCCAAGTATTTTCCTCTAGAAACACTACCAAGAATCTATCGCCGTACACATGCCCAAACATAGCAACAAGCAAGGTAGGCGTGCCTCTCGCTCTGCATCCATAACTCCTAGAGATCTGAATGGAACACTGGCAACGCTGCAATCCTCGCCGATGTTGGTAAACACAGCATCCGCTCCCCCTCCTCACTGCTCCCCTTCAACTCAACTTGAATCTCAAGCTTTAGAATTCAATCAATCTATGGCTCCCTGTCTAAACTTCAAACCTTTCAGAAGTAACCCATGGCTGCAGAAACTGCACAACCTTGTGCTCCTGCAATCCCTGCAATACCTCAAATCCTACCTTACTGACAAGCTCCAGTATGTTTCTGTGAATAATTCAATTTCTCCCACCCTACCCATCAACATTGGTGTTCCTCAGGGCAGCATACTTGGCCCTCTCCTCTTTCTCATCTACATTAATGACCCTCCAAATGCCTCCCAACACCTCAAACCAATTCTATTTGCTGACGACACAACCTTCATTTACTCCAGTCCTGACCCCCTTGCTCTAAATGCCACAGTAAATACTGAGCTAAATAAATTCCATCTTTGGCTAACTGCAAAAAAAACTCACCCTTAACATTGACAAAACTTTATATATTCTGTTTGGCAATAAATCCTCTAATCAAATAAATCTCGAAACAAACAATACCCAAATTTGTAATAAATTAGATGGCAAATTCCTTGGCATTCTCATTGACCACAAGCTGAATTTCCAGGGACACATTCTAAATATATCAAAAAAAGTTTCAAAAACTGTTGGCATTCTTTCTAAGATCAGATATTATGTACCCCGCCCTACCCTGGTGACTCTCTATTACTCCCTCATCTATCCATATCTCAACTATGGTATTTGTGCTTGGAGTTCTACTACCCAAAATCATTTACGTCCTCTAATTACTCAACACAAAGCTGCTATTAGGACAATATCCAACTCTGGCCCCAGACATCACTCGGTACCCCTACTCAAATCTCTGAATATGTTAGACATTAAGTCACTGCATATTCTCTCATGTGTATTATACATATATAAAACGCTAAACTGTAATGCCAATCCTGACCTCAAAAGCCTCATATAAGGGTGCAACAGAACCCATGAGCACCACACCAGAAATAAATACAGTTTTGATATTCCTAGAATACGACTTAATCAAACTAGAAATGCTCTACAAATCAAGGGACCCAGATTGTGGAATGACCTTCCCAACCATGTTAAAGACTGTACCTCTCTCAACCAGTTTAAGATAAAAACGAAGCTATACCTAATAAATTCCCTGTAACCTACCTTACCCCTCTATTGACAACCAATGTCTGTTTTTTTAAAGAGCGCTGTTTGTCAACAGAATTGTATTTGTGCTGCTTTTTCAGCTATGTTTTCATTCCATGTTTTCATTTTACTCTTTATGCTCAATTAGTATTAAGCTTTAGTCATTTAAGTTTTTCATGCCCAAAACGCTTTGCGTAATAGTGGCTTTAGGCATTGTATGGACTAGCCCTATCTATAAATCCATCACTCTTTGTAAAATCTCTTGTATGTATGTACCTTAGCTAAACAAACATTTGATTTGATTTGATCTGAAGCTATTTCGGCCCTACAAGCCACAGTCACCCAACAACAACAAACCATAGACCGCCTCCTTGAATCGTCGACGAACAACAACCAAGAAATTCTCAACTTACAAACAGTTGCAAATGACGCAAGGGATCAAATACAAAAGATTCAAGCCGAGGAAACCCTCTCAGCTCAAAGTGACCTCCTTCAAAAGCTGGAAAAACAAATAAACCTACTTCAGATTCACCAGGCGGCTTCCGAAGATGACCTAGAGCAGAAACAACTTCATGACTCCCTGATAATTAGCTCTACTGATTTACCACTTGTGGGTGGTAGTGGACCCGATACCCATCCTGTGTGTGGTAGTGGACCCCATAACCATCTTGTGGGTGCTATTGGACCCCACACCCATCTTGTTGGTGGTAGTGGACCCTATACTCATCCTGGAGGTGGTAGTGGAGCCCATACCCTTCCTGTGGGTGGTAGTGGACCCAATACCAATCCGGTGGGTTGTAGTGGACCCCATACCCATCTTGTAGGTGGTAGTGGACCCCATACCCATGTTGTAGGTGGTAGTGGACCCCATACCCATCCTGTGGGCGGTATTAGACCAGATACTCTTCCTGTGTGTGGTATTGGACCCAATATCCATCTTGTGGACCCACATTCCCATCTTGTAGGCGGTAGTTGACCCCCATACTCATCCTGTGGGCAATAGTGGACCCCATACCCATCCTGCAGGCGGTAGTGCACGTCATACACATCCTGTATTTAGTAGTGGACTGGCGGGTGGCACCGACACTGCTGCAGAAAATTCGTGTTAATTTCGTCTCCACTCAACATTGCATGGCCTAACTTCTGCCCATTATGAGTTAAGTGCATGGAGACTTAATTTGCCATAACTCACAACGAACCGCAGCAGTAATCAACCAAAATTCACCAATTTAAATGCAGTCTCCGTGTAGTGGTAAGACACACACCTGGCGTTCTGCGAGCGCTATGTCATGGGTTCGTATCCTGGCCGGGGAGAATTTACTGGGCGCAATTCCTTAACTGTAGCCTCTGTTTAACGCAACAGTAAAATGTGTACTTGGATGAAAAAACGATTCTTCGCGGCAGGGGATCGTATTCACGGGACCTGCCAGAAACGCTACGCGTACTAGTGGCTGTACAAGAATGTAACAACTCTTGTATATATCTCAAAAAAAAAATTCGCCTGCCTATCGACGTCCCTTCTTCCAAGCGTTCACTATACGTACGCCTATCCCCACTATAATTCTCTAAGTATCTACCTCTAGAAACACTACCAAGAATCTATCGCCGTAAACATGCCCAAACATAGCAACAGGCAAGGTAGGGGTGCCTCTCGCTCTGCATCCATAACTCCTAGAGATCTGAATGGAACACTGGCAACGCTGCAATCCTCGCCGATGTTGGTAAACACAGCAATCGCTCCCCCTCCTCACTCCCCCCCTTCAACTCAACTTGAATCTCAAGCTTTAGAATTCAATCAATCTATGGCTCCCTGTCTAAACTTCAAACCTTTCAGAAGTAATCCATGGCTGCAGAAACTGCACAACCTTGTGCTCCTGCAATCCCTGCAATACCTCAAATCCTACCTTACTGACAAGCTCCAGTATGTTTCTGTGAATAATTCAATTTCTCCCACCCTACCCATCAACATTGGTGTTCCTCAGGGCAGCATACTTGGCCCTCTCCTCTTTCTCATCTACATTAATGACCTTCCAAATGCCTCCCAACACCTCAAACCAATTCTATTTGCTGACGACACAACCTTCATTTACTCCAGTCCTGACCCCCTTGCTCTAAATGCCACTGTAAATACTGAGCTAAATAAATTCCATCTTTGGCTAACTGCAAACAAACTCACCCTTAACATTGACAAAACTTTCTATATTCTGTTTGGCAATAAATCCTCTAATCAAATAAATCTCGAAATAAACAATACCCAAATTTGTAATAAATTAGATGGCAAATTCCTTGGCATTCTCATTGACCACAAGCTGAATTTCCTGGGACACATTCTAAATATATCAAAAAAAGTTTCAAAAACTGTTGGCATTCTTTCTAAGATCAGATATTATGTACCCCGCCCTGCCCTGGTGACTCTCTATTACTCCCTCATCTATCCATATCTCAACTATGGTATTTGTGCTTGGGGTTCTACTACCCAAAATCATTTATGTCCTCTAATTACTCAACACAAAGCTGCTATTAGGACAATATCCAACTCTGGCCCCAGACATCACTCGGTACCCCTACTCAAATCTCTGATTATGTTAGACATTAAGTCACTGCACATTCTCTCATGTGTATTATACATATATAAAACGCTAAACTGTAATGCCAATCCTGACCTCAAAAGCCTCATAGAAGGTTGTAACAGAACCCATGATCACCACACCAGAAATAAATACAGTTTTGATATTCCTAGAGTACGACTTAATCAAACTAGAAATGCTCTACAAATCACGGGACCCAGATTGTGGAATGACCTTCCCAACCATGTTAAAGACTGTACCTCTCTCAACCAGTTTAAGATAAAAACGAAGCCATACCTAATAAATTCCCTGTAACCTACCTTACCCCTCTATTGACAACCAATGTCTGTTTTTTTTTTAAAGAGCGCTGTTTGTCGACAGAATTGTATTTGTACTGCTTTTTCAGCTATGTTTTCATTCCATGTTTTCATTTTACTCTTTATGCTCAATTAGTATTAAGCTTTAGTCATTTAGGTGTTTCATGCCCGAAACGCTTTGCTTAATAGTGGCTTTAGGCATTGTATGGACTAGCCCTATCTATAAATCCATCACTCTTTGTAAAATCTCTTGTATGTATGTACCTTACCTAAATAAACATTTGATTTGATTTGATCTGAAGCTATTTCGGCCCTCCAACCCACACTCACCCAACAACAACAAACCATATAACGCCTCCTTGAATCGTCGACGAACAACAACCAAGAAATTCTCAACTTACAAACTGTTGCAAATGACGCAAGGGATCAAATACAAAAGATTCAAGCCGAGGAACCCCTCTCAGCTCAAAGTGACCTCCTTCAAAAGCTGGAAAAACAAATAAACCTACTTCAGATTCACCAGGCGGCTTCCGAAGATGACCTAGAGCAGAAACAACTTCATGACTCCCTGATAATTAGCTCTACTGATTTACCACTTGTGGGTGGTAGTGGACCCGATACCCATCCTGTGTGTGGTAGTGGACCCCATAACCATCTTGTGGGTGCTATTGGACCCCACACCCCTCTTGTTGGTGGTAGTGGACCCTACTCATCCTGGGGGTGGTAGTGGAGCCCATACCCTTCCTGTGGGTGGTAGTGGACCCAATACCTATCCTGTGGGTGGTAGTGGACGCCATACCCATCTTGTAGGTGGTAGTGGACCTCATACCCATGTTATAGGTGGTAGTGGACCCCATACCCATCCTGTGGGCGGCATTAGACCAGATACCCTTCCTGTGTGTTTTATTGGACCCCATATCCGTCTTGTGGACCCCCAATCCCATCTTGTAGGCGGTAGTGGACCCCCATACTCATCCTATGGGCAATAGTGGACCCCATACCCATCCTGCAGGCGGTATTGCACGCCATACACATCCTGTATTTAGTAGTGGACTGGCGGGTGGCAACTGCACTGCTGCAAAAAATTCGTGTTAATTTCGTCTCCACTCAACATTGCATGGCCTAACTGCTACCCATTATGAGTTAAATGCGTGGAGACTTAATATGCCATAACTCACAGCGAACCTCAGCAGTATTCAACCAAAATTAACCAATTTAAATGCAGTCTCCGTGGTGTAGTGGTAAGACACTCGCCTGGCGTTCCGCGAGCGCTATGTCATGGGTTCGTATCCTGGCCGGGGAGGATTTACTAGGCGCAATTCCTTAACTGTAGCCTCTGTTTAACGCAACAGTAAAATGTGTACTTGGATGAAAAAACGATTCTTCGCGGCAGGGGATCGTATTCCAGGGACCTGCCCGAAACGCTACGCGTACTAGTGGCTGTACAAGAATGTAACAACTCTTGTATATATATAAAAAAAAATTTCGCCTGTCTATCGACGTCCCTTCTGCCAAGCGTTCACTATACGTACGCCTATCCCCACTATAATTCTCCAAGTATCTACCTCTAGAAACACTACCAAGAATCTATCGCCGTAAACAGCCCAAACATAGCATCAAGCAAGGTAGGGGTGCCTCTCGCTCTGCATCCATAACTCCTAGAGATCTGAATGGAACACTGGCAACGCTGCAATCCTCGCCGATGTTGGTAAACACAGCAATCGCTCCCCCTCCTCACTCCCCCCCTTCAACTCAACTTGAATCTCAAGCTTTAGAATTCAATCAATCTATGGCTCCCTGTCTAAACTTCAAACCTTTCAGAAGTAATCCATGGCTGCAGAAACTGCACAACCTTGTGCTCCTGCAATCCCTGCAATACCTCAAATCCTACCTTACTGACAAGCTCCAGTATGTTTCTGTGAATAATTCAATTTCTCCCACCCTACCCATCAACATTGGTGTTCCTCAGGGCAGCATACTTGGCCCTCTCCTCTTTCTCATCTACATTAATGACCTTCCAAATGCCTCCCAACACCTCAAACCAATTCTATTTGCTGACGACACAACCTTCATTTACTCCAGTCCTGACCCCCTTGCTCTAAATGCCACTGTAAATACTGAGCTAAATAAATTCCATCTTTGGCTAACTGCAAACAAACTCACCCTTAACATTGACAAAACTTTCTATATTCTGTTTGGCAATAAATCCTCTAATCAAATAAATCTCGAAATAAACAATACCCAAATTTGTAATAAATTAGATGGCAAATTCCTTGGCATTCTCATTGACCACAAGCTGAATTTCCTGGGACACATTCTAAATATATCAAAAAAAGTTTCAAAAACTGTTGGCATTCTTTCTAAGATCAGATATTATGTACCCCGCCCTGCCCTGGTGACTCTCTATTACTCCCTCATCTATCCATATCTCAACTATGGTATTTGTGCTTGGGGTTCTACTACCCAAAATCATTTACGTCCTCTAATTACTCAACACAAAGCTGCTATTAGGACAATATCCAACTCTGGCCCCAGACATCACTAGGTACCCCTACTCAAATCTCTGAATATGTTAGACATTAAGTCACTGCACATTCTCTCATGTGTATTATATATATATAAAACGCTAAACTGTAATGCCAATCCTGACCTCAAAAGCCTCATAGAAGGTTGTAACAGAACCCATGATCACCACACCAGAAATAAATACAGTTTTGATATTCCTAGAGTACGACTTAATCAAACTAGAAATGCTCTACAAATCACGGGACCCAGATTGTGGAATGACCTTCCCAACCATGTTAAAGACTGTACCTCTCTCAACCAGTTTAAGATAAAAACGAAGCCATACCTAATAAATTCCCTGTAACCTACCTTACCCCTCTATTGACAACCAATGTCTGTTTTTTTTTTAAAGAGCGCTGTTTGTCGACAGAATTGTATTTGTACTGCTTTTTCAGCTATGTTTTCATTCCATGTTTTCATTTTACTCTTTATGCTCAATTAGTATTAAGCTTTAGTCATTTAGGTGTTTCATGCCCGAAACGCTTTGCTTAATAGTGGCTTTAGGCATTGTATGGACTAGCCCTATCTATAAATCCATCACTCTTTGTAAAATCTCTTGTATGTATGTACCTTACCTAAATAAACATTTGATTTGATTTGATCTGAAGCTATTTCGGCCCTCCAACCCACACTCACCCAACAACAACAAACCATAGAACGCCTCCTTGAATCGTCGACGAACAACAACCAAGAAATTCTCAACTTACAAACTGTTGCAAATGACGCAAGGGATCAAATACAAAAGATTCAAGCCGAGGAAACCCTCTCAGCTCAAAGTGACCTCCTTCAAAAGCTGGAAAAACAAATAAACCTACTTCAGATTCACCAGGCGGCTTCCGAAGATGACCTAGAGCAGAAACAACTTCATGACTCCCTGATAATTAGCTCTACTGATTTACCACTTGTGGGTGGTAGTGGACCCGATACCCATCCTGTGTGTGGTAGTGGACCCCATAACCATCTTGTGGGTGCTATTGGACCCCACACCCCTCTTGTTGGTGGTAGTGGACCCTACTCATCCTGGGGGTGGTAGTGGAGCCCATACCCTTCCTGTGGGTGGTAGTGGACCCAATACCTATCCTGTGGGTGGTAGTGGACGCCATACCCATCTTGTAGGTGGTAGTGGACCTCATACCCATGTTATAGGTGGTAGTGGACCCCATACCCATCCTGTGGGCGGCATTAGACCAGATACCCTTCCTGTGTGTTTTATTGGACCCCATATCCGTCTTGTGGACCCCCAATCCCATCTTGTAGGCGGTAGTGGACCCCCATACTCATCCTATGGGCAATAGTGGACCCCATACCCATCCTGCAGGCGGTATTGCACGCCATACACATCCTGTATTTAGTAGTGGACTGGCGGGTGGCAACTGCACTGCTGCAAAAAATTCGTGTTAATTTCGTCTCCACTCAACATTGCATGGCCTAACTGCTACCCATTATGAGTTAAATGCGTGGAGACTTAATATGCCATAACTCACAGCGAACCTCAGCAGTATTCAACCAAAATTAACCAATTTAAATGCAGTCTCCGTGGTGTAGTGGTAAGACACTCGCCTGGCGTTCCGCGAGCGCTATGTCATGGGTTCGTATCCTGGCCGGGGAGGATTTACTAGGCGCAATTCCTTAACTGTAGCCTCTGTTTAACGCAACAGTAAAATGTGTACTTGGATGAAAAAACGATTCTTCGCGGCAGGGGATCGTATTCCAGGGACCTGCCCGAAACGCTACGCGTACTAGTGGCTGTACAAGAATGTAACAACTCTTGTATATATATAAAAAAAAATTTCGCCTGTCTATCGACGTCCCTTCTGCCAAGCGTTCACTATACGTACGCCTATCCCCACTATAATTCTCCAAGTATCTACCTCTAGAAACACTACCAAGAATCTATCGCCGTAAACAGCCCAAACATAGCATCAAGCAAGGTAGGGGTGCCTCTCGCTCTGCATCCATAACTCCTAGAGATCTGAATGGAACACTGGCAACGCTGCAATCCTCGCCGATGTTGGTAAACACAGCATCCGATCCCCCTCCTCATCCCCCCCCCCCTCCTTCAACTCAACTTGAATCTGAAGCTTTAGAATTCAATCAATCTATGGCTCCATGTCTTAACGTCAAACCTCTCAGAAGTAACCCATGGCTGCAGAAACTGCACAACCTTGTGCTCCTGCAATCCCTGCAATACCTCAAATCCTACCTTTCTGACAGGCTCCAGTATGTTTCTGTGAATAATTCAATTTCTCCCACCCTACCCATCAACATTTGTGTTCCTCAGGGCAGCATACTTGGCCCTCTCCTCTTTCTCATCTACATTAATGACCTTGCAAATGCCTCCCAACACCTCAAGCCAATTCTATTTGCTGACGACACAACCTTCATTTACTCCAGTCTTGACCCCGTTGCTCTAAATGCCACAGTAAATACTGAGCTAAATAAATTCCATCTTTGGCTAACTGCCAACAAACTCACCCTTAACATTGACAAAACTTTCTATATTCTGTTTGGCAATAAATCCTCTAATCAAATAAATCTCAAAATAAACCATACCCAAACTTGTAATAAATTAGATGGCAAATTCCTTGGCATTCTCATTGACTACAAGCTGAATTTCCAGGGACACATTCTAAATATATCAAAAAAAGTTTCAAAACTGTTGGCATTCTTTCTAAGATCAGATATTATGTACCCCGCCCTGCCCTGGTGACTCTCTATTACTCCCTCATCTATCTATATCTCAACTATGGTATTTGTGCTTGGGGTTCTACTACCCAAAATCATTTACGTCCTCAAATTACTCAACACAAAGCTGCTATTAGGACAATATCCAACTCTGGCCCCAGACATCACTCGGTACCTCTACTCAAATCTCTGAATATGTTAGACATTAAGTCACTGCACATTCTCTCATGTGTATTATACATATATAAAACGCTTAAGGGGGCATATCAAAAAATATCGTTATAAATTAAAATTGTTCAATTGGCTTATAAATTTTTTTATGAAATGGTTATAGAAAGGGCTGCAACTGGTCCAAGTTTCACCATCACACCCTAAACAGAAAAGGAGAAAAAAAAATGCACAACGTATTATGCAAGGAATGTTCAACATTCTCAAATAATGTCAGGGAACACATGTGTCAACTAAAATGTCTACTATGTGCTGTAGAAGCACAAACTCTTGTAATATTGTAATTGTTCAATATATTTATATTTAATTTTTTTTTTTTTTTTTTTTTTTGCCAATATTTTTTTCTCGTTTGTTTTCAAGGGATTTGTATGAAACTTGCACACCTTGCTCAATGGATGCCTACCTGCAAGGGTGCCAATTATGAACGAAATCTGTCGAAGTCAAGCTCAGCTACAGGTGGCCGAACCTGGATCTTTATTTTACTCTGGAAAGTAATTTACACCTTCAAATTACTTCAGAGCTTTCATTTATTAATCAGTTTACATGCAAATTACACCTTATATGTAGCGTTTGTGCTTCTACAGACTCTAGTAGACATTTTAGTCCAAAGTCTATTTGTTGATTTTATAAAAATTTATAAATATCATATATTGCATATTTTTTTAGTAGGGTAACTTTGAAAAATTATATTATTGCACTAAACACTTTTTTTTATAAAACTGATCACTAGAATCCTTTATTATGTGCTAATTTAATATCTGAGTGTTATAGAAATGATTTTAGTTGACACATGTGTTCCCTGAAACTATTTGAAAATTCGTTGCATAATCCGTTGTTTATTTTTTTTCTCCTTTTCTGTTTAGGGTGTGATGATGAAACGTGGACCAGCTGCAGCCCTTTCTATAACCATTTCATAAAAAAATTTATAAGCAAATTGAACCACTTTTAAATTTACATCGATATGCCCCCTTAACTGTAATGCCAATCCTGACGTCAAAAGCCTCATAGAAGGTTGTAACAGAACCCATGAGCACCACACCAGAAATAAATACAGTTTTGATATTCCTAGAGTACGACTTAATCAAACTAGAAATGCTCTACAAATCAAGGGACCCAGATTGTGGAATGACGTTCCCAACCATGTTAAAGACTGTACCTCTCTCAACCAGTTTAAGATAAAAACGAAGCTATACCTAATAAATTCCCTGTAACCTACCTTACCCCTCTATTGACAACCAATGTCTGTTTTTTTTAAAGAGCGCTGTTTGTCGACAGAATTGTATTTGTGCTGCTTTTTCAGCTATGTTTTCCTTCCATGTTTTCATTTTACTCTTTATGCTCAATTAGTATTAAGCTTTAGTCATTTAAGTTTTTCATGCCCGAAACGCTTTGCGTAATAGTGGCTTTAGGCATTGTATGGACTAGCCCTATCTATAAATCCATCACTCTTTGTAAAATCTCTTGTATGTATGTACCTTACCTAAATAAACATTTGATTTGGTTTGATCTGAAGCTATTTCGGCCCTCCAAGCCACAGTCACCCAACAACAACAAACCATAGACCGCCTCCTTGAATCGTCGACGAACAACAACCAAGAAATTCTCAACTTACAAACTGTTGCAAATGACGCAAGGGATTACATACAAAAGATTCAAGCCGATGAAACCCTCTCAGCTCAAAGTGACCTCCTTCAAAAGCTGGAAAAACAAATAAATCTACTTCAGATCCACCAGGCGGCTTCCGAAGATGACCTAGAGCAGAAACAACTTCATGACTCCCTGATAATTAGCTCTACTGATTTACCACTTGTGGGTGGTAGTGGACCCGATACCCATCCTGTGTGTGGTAGTGGACCCCATAACCATCTTGTGGGTGCTATTGGACCCCACACCCATCTTGTTGGTGGTAGTGGACCCTATACTCATCCTGGGGGTGGTAGTGGAGCCAATACCCTTCCTGTGGGTGGTAGTGGACCCAATACCTATCCTGAGGGTGGTAGTGGACCCCATACCCATCTTGTAGGTGGAAGTGGACCCCATACCCATGTTGTAGGTGGTAGTGGACCCCATACCCATCCTGTGGGCGGTATTAGACCAGATACCCTTCCTGTGTGTGGTATTGGACCCCATATCCATCTTGTGGACCCCCATTCCCATCTTGTAGGCGGTAGTGGACCCCCATACTCATCCTGTAAGCAATAGTGGACCCCATACCCATCCTGCAGGCGGTAGTGCACGCCATACACATCCTGTATTTAGTAGTGGACTGGCAGGTGGCACCGGCACTGCTGCAGAAAATTCGTGTTAATTTCGTCTCCACTCAACATTGCATGGCCTAACTGCTGCCCATTATGAGTTAAGTGCATGGAGACTTAATATGCCATAACTCACAGCGAACCTCAGCAGTAATCAACCAAAATTAACCAATTTAAATGCAGTCTCCGTGGTGTAGTGGTAAGACACTCGCCTGGCGTTCAGCGAGCGCTATGTCATGGGTTCGTATCCTGGCCGGGGAGGATTTACTGGGCGCAATTCCTTAACTGTAGCCTCTGTTTAACGCAACAGTTAAATGTGTACTTGGATGAAAAAACGATTCTTCGCGGCAGGGGATATATATATATAAAAAATATATATATGTATATATATATATAAAAAAATGTCGCCTGTCTATCGACGTCCCTTCTGCCAAGCGTTCACTATACGTACGCCCATCCCCACTATAATTCTCCAAGTATCTACCTCTAGAAACACTACCAAGAATCTATCGCCGTAAACATGCCCAAACATAGCAACAAGCAAGGTACGGGTGCCTCTCGCTCTGCATCCATAACTCCTAGAGATGTGAATGGAACACTGGCAACGCTGCAATCCTCGCCAATGTTGGCAAACACAATATCCGCTCCCCCTCCTCACTCCCCGCCTTCAACTCAACTTGAATCTCAAGCTTTAGAATTCAATCAATCTATGGCTCCCTGTCTAAACTTCAAACCTCTCAGAAGTAACTTATGGCTGCAGAAACTGCACAACCTTGTGCTCCTGCAATCCCTGCAATACCTCAAATCCTACCTTACTGACAGGCTCCAGTATGTTTCTGTGAATAATTCAATTTCTCCCACCCTACCCATCAACATTGGTGTCCCTCAGAGCAGCATACTTGGCCCTCTCCTCTTTCTCATCTACATTAATGACCTTCCAAATGCCTCTCAACACCTCAAACCAATTCTATTTGCTGACGACACAACCTTCATTTACTTCAGTCCTGACCCCCTTGCTCTAAATGTCATAGTAAATACTGAGCGAAATAAATTCCATCTTTGGCTAACTGCCAACAAACTCACCCTTAACATTGACAAAACTTTCTATATTCTGTTTGGCAATAAATCCTCTAATCAAATAAATCTAAAAAAAAAAACCATACCCAAATTTGTAATAAATTAGATGGCAAATTCCTTGGCATTCTCATTGACCACAAGCTGATTTTCCAGGGACACATTCTAAATATATCAAAAAAAGTTTCAAAAACTGTTGGTATTCTTTCTAAGATCAGATATTATGTACCCCGCCCTGCCCTGGTGACTCTCTATTACTCCCTCATCTATCCATATCTCAACTATGGTATTTTTGCTTGGGGTTCTACTACCCAAAATCATTTACGTCTTCTAATTACTCAACACAAAGCTGCTATTAGGACAATATCCAACTCTGGCCCCAGACATCACTCGGTACCCCTACTCAAATCTCTGAATATGTTAGACATTAAGTCACTGCACATTCTCTCATGTGTATTATACATATATAAAACGCTAAACTGTAATGCCAATCTTGACCTCAAAAGCCTCAAAGAAGGTTGTAACAGAACCCATAAGCACCACACCAGAAATAAATACAGTTTTGATATTCCTAGAGTACGACTTAATCAAACTAGAAATGCTCTACAAATCAAGGGACCCAGATTGTGGAATGACCTTCCCAACCATGTTAAAGACTGTACCTCTCTCAACCAGTTTAAGATAAAAACGAAGCTATACCTAATAAATTCCTTGTAACCTACCTTACCCCTCTATTGACAACCAATGTCTGTTTTTTTTTTAAAGAGCGCTGTTTGTCGACAGAATTGTATTTGTGCTGCTTTTTCAGCTTTGTTTTCATTCCATGTTTTCATTTTACTCTTTATGCTCAATTAGTATTAAGCTTTAGTCATTTAAGTTTTTCATGCCCGAAACGCTTTGCGTAATAGTGGCTTTAGGCATTGTATGGACTAGCCCTATCTATAAATCCATCACTCTTTGTAAAATCTCTTGTATGTATGTACCTTACCTAAATAAACATTTGATTTGATCTGAAGCTATTTCGGCCCTCCAAGCCACAGTCACCCAACAACAACAAACCATAGACCGCCTCCTTGAATCGTCGACGAACAACAACCAAGAAATTCTCAACTTACAAACTGTTGCAAATGACGCAAGGGATCAAATACAAAAGATTCAAGCCGAGGAAACCCTCTCAGCTCAAAGTGACCTCCTTCAAAAGCTGGAAAAACAAATAAACCTACTTCAGATTCACCAGGCGGCTTCCGAAGATTACCTAGAGCAGAAACAACTTCATGACTCCCTGATAATTAGCTCTACTGATTTACCACTTGTGGGTGGTAGTTGACCCGATACCCATCCTGTGTGTGGTAGTGGACCCCATAACCATCTTGTGGGTGTTATTGGAACCCACACCCATCTTGTTGGTGGTAGTGGACCCTATACTCATCCTGGGGGTGGTAGTGGAGCCAATACCCTTCCTGTGGGTGGTAGTGGACCCAATACCTATCCTGTGGGTGGTAGTGGACCCCATACCCATCTTGTAGGTGGAAGTGGACCCCATACCCATGTTGTAGGTGGTAGTGGACCCCATACCCATCCTGTGGGCGGTATTAGACCAGATACCCTTCCTGTGTGTGGTATTGGACCCCATATCCATCTTGTGGACCCCCATTCCCATCTTGTAGGCGGTAGTGGACCCCCATACTCATCCTGTGGGCAATAGTGGACCCCATACCCATCCTGCAGGCGGTAGTGCACGCAATACACATCCTGTATTTAGTAGTGGACTGGCGGGTGGCACCGGCACTGCTGCAGAAAATTCGTGTTAATTTCGTCTCCACTCAACATTGCATGGCCTAACTGCTGCCCATTATGAGTTAAGTGCATGGAGACTTAATATGCCGTAACTCACAGCGAACCTCAGCAGTAATCAACCAAAATTAACCAATTTAAATGCAGTCTCCGTGGTGTAGTGGTAAGACACTCGCCTGGCGTTCAGCGAGCGCTATGTCATGGGTTCGTATCCTGGCCGGGGAGGATTTACTAGGCGCAATTCCTTAACTGTAGCCTCTGTTTAACGCAACAGTTAAATGTGTACTTGGATGAAAAAACGATTCTTCGCGGCAGGGGATCGTATTCCAGGGACCTGCCCGAAACGCTACGCGTACTAGTGGCTGTACAAGAATGTAACAACTCTTGTATATATATCAAAAAAAATTTCGCCTGTCTATCGACGTCCCTTCTGCCAAGCGTTCACTATACGTACGCCTATCCCCACTATAATTCTCCAAGTATCTACCTCTAGAAACACTACCAAGAATCTATCGCCGTAAACATGCCCAAACATAGCAACAAGCAAGGTAGGGGTGCCTCTCGCTCTGCATCCATAACTCCTAGAGATCTGAATGGAACACTGGCAACGCTGCAATCCTCGCCGATGTTGGTAAACACAGCATCCGATCCCCCTCCTCATTCCCCCCCCCCCCCTCCTTCAACTCAACTTGAATCTCAAGCTTTAGAATTCAATCAATCTATGGCTCCCTGTCTTAACGTCAAACCTCTCAGAAATAACCCATGGCTGCAGAAACTGCACAACCTTGTGCTCCTGCAATCCCTGCAATACCTCAAATCCTACCTTTCTGACAGGCTCCAGTATGTTTCTGTGAATAATTCAATTTCTCCCACCCTACCCATCAACATTGGTGTTCCTCAGGGCAGCATACTTGGCCCTCTCCTCTTTCTCATCTACATTAATGACCTTCCAAATGCCTCCCAACACCTCAAGCCAATTCTATTTGCTGACGACACAACCTTCATTTACTCCAGTCTTGACCCCCTTGCTCTAAATGCCACAGTAAATACTGAGCTAAATAAATTCCATCTTTGGCTAACTGCCAACAAACTCACCCTTAACATTGACAAAACTTTCTATATTCTGTTTGGCAATAAATCCTCTAATCAAATAAATCTCAAAATAAACCATACCCAAATTTGTAATAAATTAGATGGCAAATTCCTTGGCATTCTCATTGACCACAAGCTGAATTTCCAGGGACACATTCTAAATATATCAAAAAAAGTTTCAAAACTGTTGGCATTCTTTCTAAGATCAGATATTATGTACCCCGCCCTGCCCTGGTGACTCTATATTACTCCCTCATCTATCTATATCTCAACTATGGTATTTGTACTTGGGGTTCTACTACCCAAAATCATTTACGTCCTCAAATTACTCAACACAAAGCTGCTATTAGGACAATATCCAACTCTGGCCCCAGACATCACTCGGTACCTCTACTCAAATCTCTGAATATGTTAGACATTAAGTCACTGCACATTCTCTCATGTGTATTATACATATATAAAACGCTTAAGGGGGCATATCAAAAAATATCGTTATAAATTAAAATTGTTCAATTTGCTTATAAATTTTTTTATGAAATGGTTATAGAAAGGGCTGCAACTGGTCCAAGTTTCACCATCACACCCTAAACAGAAAAGAAGAAAAAAAAATGCACAACGTATTATGCAAGGAATGTTCAACATTCTCAAATAATGTCAGGGAACACATGTGTCAACTAAAATGTCTACTATGTGCTGTAGAAGCACAAACTCTTGTAATAATTGTAATATGTATGTTCAATATATTTATATTTAATTTTTTTTTTTTTTTTTTTTTTTTTGCCAATATTTTTTTCTCGTTTGTTTTCAAGGGATTTGCATGAAACTTGCACACCTTGCTCAATGGATGCCTACCTCCAAGGGTGCCAATTATGAACGAAATCTGTTGAAGTCAAGCTCAGCTACAGGTGGCCGAACCTGGATCTTTATTTTACTCTGGAAAGTAATTTACACCTTCAAATTACTTCAGAGCTTTCATTTATTAATCAGTTTACATGCAAATTACACCTTATATGTAGCGTTTGTGCTTCTACAGACTCTAGTAGACATTTTAGTCCAAAGTCTATTTGTTGATTTTAAAAAAATTTATAAATATCATATATTGCATATTTTTTTAGTAGGGTAAGTTTGAAAAATTATATTATTGCACTAAACACTTTTTTGATAAAACTGATCACTAGAATCCTTTATTATGTGCTTAATTTAATATCTGAGTGTTATAGAAATGATTTTAGTTGACACATGTGTTCCCTGAAACTATTTGAAAATTCGTTGCATAATCCGTTGTTTATTTTTTTTCTCCTTTTCTGTTTAGGGTGTGATGATGAAACGTGGACCAGCTGCAGCCCTTTCTATAATCATTTCATAAAAAAATTTATAAGCAAATTGAACCACTTTTAAATTTACATCGATATGCCCCCTTAACTGTAATGCCAATCCTGACGTCAAAAGCCTCATAGAAGGTTGTAACAGAACCCATGAGCACCACACCAGAAATAAATACAGTTTTGATATTCCTAGAGTACGACTTAATCAAACTAGAAATGCTCTACAAATCAAGGGACCCAGATTGTGGAATGACGTTCCCAACCATGTTAAAGACTGTACCTCTCTCAACCAGTTTAAGATAAAAACGAAGCTATACCTAATAAATTCCCTGTAACCTACCTTACCCCTCTATTGACAACCAATGTCTGTTTTTTTTAAAGAGCGCTGTTTGTCGACAGAATTGTATTTGTGCTGCTTTTTCAGCTATGTTTTCCTTCCATGTTTTCATTTTACTCTTTATGCTCAATTAGTATTAAGCTTTAGTCATTTAAGTTTTTCATGCCCGAAACGCTTTGCGTAATAGTGGCTTTAGGCATTGTATGGACTAGCCCTATCTATAAATCCATCACTCTTTGTAAAATCTCTTGTATGTATGTACCTTACCTAAATAAACATTTGATTTGATTTGATCTGAAGCTATTTCGGCCCTCTAAGCCACAGTCACCCAACAACAACAAACCATAGACCGCCTCCTTGAATCGTCGACGAACTACAACCAAGAAATTCTCAACTTACAAACTGTTGCAAATGACGCAAGGGATTACATACAAAAGATTCAAGCCGATGAAACCCTCTCAGCTCAAAGTGACCTCCTTCAAAAGCTGGAAAAACAAATAAACCTACTTCAGATCCACCAGGCGGCTTCCGAAGATGACCTAGAGCAGAAACAACTTCATGACTCCCTGATAATTAGCTCTACTGATTTACCACTTGTGGGTGGTAGTGGACCCGATACCCATCCTGTGTGTGGTAGTGGACCCCATAACCATCTTGTGGGTGCTATTGGACCCCACACCCATCTTGTTGGTGGTAGTGGACCCTATACTCATCCTGGGGGTGGTAGTGGAGCCAATACCCTTCCTGTGGGTGGTAGTGGACCCAATACCTATCCTGAGGGTGGTAGTGGACCCCATACCCATCTTGTAGGTGGAAGTGGACCCCATACCCATGTTGTAGGTGGTAGTGGACCCCATACCCATCCTGTGGGCGGTATTAGACCATATACCCTTCCTGTGTGTGGTATTGGACCCCATATCCATCTTGTGGACCCCCATTCCCATCTTGTAGGCGGTAGTGGACCCCCATACTCATCCTGTGGGCAATAGTGGACCCCATACCCATCCTGCAGGCGGTAGTGCACGCCATACACATCCTGTATTTAGTAGTGGACTGGCGGGTGGCACCGGCACTGCTGCAGAAAATTCGTGTTAATTTCGTCTCCACTCAACATTGCATGGCCTAACTGCTGCCCATTATGAGTTAAGTGCATGGAGACTTAATATGCCGTAACTCACAGCGAACCTCAGCAGTAATCAACCAAAATTAACCAATTTAAATGCAGTCTCCGTGGTGTAGTGGTAAGACACTCGCCTGGCGTTCAGCGAGCGCTATGTCATGGGTTCGTATCCTGGCCGGGGAGGATTTACTAGGCGCAATTCCTTAACTGTAGCCTCTGTTTAACGCAACAATAAATGTGTACTTGGATGAAAAAACGATTCTTCGCGGCAGGGGATCGTATTCCAGGGACCTGCCCGAAACGCTACGCGTACTAGTGGTTGTACAAGAATGTAACAACTCTTGTATATATATCAAAAAAAATTTCGCCTGTCTATCGACGTCCCTTCTGCCAAGCGTTCACTATACGTACGCCTATCCCCACTATAATTCTCCAAGTATCTACCTCTAGAAACACTACCAAGAATCTATCGCCGTAAACATGCCCAAACATAGCAACAAGCAAGGTAGGGGTGCCTCTCGCTCTGCATCCATGACTCCTAGTGATCTGAATGGAACACTGGCAACGCTGCAATCCTCGCCGATGTTGGTAAACACAGCATCCGATCCCCCTCCTCATTCCCCCCCCCTCCTTCAACTCAACTTGAATCTGAAGCTTTAGAATTCAATCAATCTATGGCTCCCTGTCTTAACGTCAAACCTCTCAGAAATAACCCATGGCTGCAGAAACTGCACAACCTTGTGCTCCTGCAATCCCTGCAATACCTCAAATCCTACATTTCTGACAGGCTCCAGTATGTTTCTGTGAATAATTCAATTTCTCCCACCCTACCCATCAACATTGGTGTTCCTCAGGGCAGCATACTTGGCCCTCTCCTCTTTCTCATCTACATTAATGACCTTCCAAATGCCTCCCAACACCTCAAGCCAATTCTATTTGCTGACGACACAACCTTCATTTACTCCAGTCTTGACCCCCTTGCTCTAAATGCCACAGTAAATACTGAGCTAAATAAATTCCATCTTTGGCTAACTGCCAACAAACTCACCCTTAACATTGACAAAACTTTCTATATTCTGTTTGGCAATAAATCCTCTAATCAAATAAATCTCAAAATAAACCATACCCAAATTTGTAATAAATTAGATGGCAAATTCCTTGGCATTCTCATTGACCAAAGCTGAATTTCCAGGGACACATTCTAAATATATCAAAAAAAGTTTCAAAACTGTTGGCATTCTTTCTAAGATCAGATATTATGTACCCCGCCCTGCCCTGGTGACTCTATATTACTCCCTCATCTATCCATATCTCAACTATGGTATTTTTGCTTGGGGTTCTACTACCCAAAATCATTTACGTCTTCTAATTACTCAACACAAAGCTGCTATTAGGACAATATCCAACTCTGGCCCCAGACATCACTCGGTACCCCTACTCAAATCTCTGAATATGTTAGACATTAAGTCACTGCACATTCTCTCATGTGTATTATACATATATAAAACGCTAAACTGTAATGCCAATCTTGACCTCAAAAGCCTCAAAGAAGGTTGTAACAGAACCCATAAGCACCACACCAGAAATAAATACAGTTTTGATATTCCTAGAGTACGACTTAATCAAACTAGAAATGCTCTACAAATCAAGGGACCCAGATTGTGGAATGACCTTCCCAACCATGTTAAAGACTGTACCTCTCTCAACCAGTTTAAGATAAAAACGAAGCTATACCTAATAAATTCCTTGTAACCTACCTTACCCCTCTATTGACAACCAATGTCTGTTTTTTTTTAAAGAGCGCTGTTTGTCGACAGAATTGTATTTGTGCTGCTTTTTCAGCTTTGTTTTCATTCCATGTTTTCATTTTACTCTTTATGCTCAATTAGTATTAAGCTTTAGTCATTTAAGTTTTTCATGCCCGAAACGCTTTGCGTAATAGTGGCTTTAGGCATTGTATGGACTAGCCCTATCTATAAATCCATCACTCTTTGTAAAATCTCTTGTATGTATGTACCTTACCTAAATAAACATTTGATTTGATCTGAAGCTATTTCGGCCCTCCAAGCCACAGTCACCCAACAACAACAAACCATAGACCGCCTCCTTGAATCGTCGACGAACAACAACCAAGAAATTCTCAACTTACAAACTGTTGCAAATGACGCAAGGGATCAAATACAAAAGATTCAAGCCGAGGAAACCCTCTCAGCTCAAAGTGACCTCCTTCAAAAGCTGGAAAAACAAATAAACCTACTTCAGATTCACCAGGCGGCTTCCGAAGATTACCTAGAGCAGAAACAACTTCATGACTCCCTGATAATTAGCTCTACTGATTTACCACTTGTGGGTGGTAGTTGACCCGATACCCATCCTGTGTGTGGTAGTGGACCCCATAACCATCTTGTGGGTGTTATTGGAACCCACACCCATCTTGTTGGTGGTAGTGGACCCTATACTCATCCTGGGGGTGGTAGTGGAGCTAATACCCTTCCTGTGGGTGGTAGTGGACCCAATACCTATCCTGTGGGTGGTAGTGGACCCCATACCCATCTTGTAGGTGGAAGTGGACCCCATACCCATGTTGTAGGTGGTAGTGGACCCCATACCCATCCTGTGGGCGGTATTAGACCATATACCCTTCCTGTGTGTGGTATTGGACCCCATATCCATCTTGTGGACCCCCATTCCCATCTTGTAGGCGGTAGTGGACCCCCATACTCATCCTGTGGGCAATAGTGGACCCCATACCCATCCTGCAGGCGGTAGTGCACGCCATACACATCCTGTATTTAGTAGTGGACTGGCGGGTGGCACCGACACTGCTGCAGAAAATTCGTGTTAATTTCGTCTCCACTCAACATTGCATGGCCTAACTGCTGCCCATTATGAGTTAAGTGCATGGAGACTTAATATGCCGTAACTCACAGCGAACCTCAGCAGTAATCAACCAAAATTAACCAATTTAAATGCAGTCTCCGTGGTGTAGTGGTAAGACACTCGCCTGGCGTTCAGCGAGCGCTATGTCATGGGTTCGTATCCTGGCCGGGGAGGATTTACTAGGCGCAATTCCTTAACTGTAGCCTCTGTTTAACGCAACAGTTAAATGTGTACTTGGATGAAAAAACGATTCTTCGCGGCAGGGGATCGTATTCCAGGGACCTGCCCGAAACGCTACGCGTACTAGTGGCTGTACAAGAATGTAACAACTCTTGTATATATATCAAAAAAAATTTCGCCTGTCTATCGACGTCCCTTCTGCCAAGCGTTCACTATACGTACGCCTATCCCCACTATAATTCTCCAAGTATCTACCTCTAGAAACACTACCAAGAATCTTTCGCCGTAAACATGCCCAAACATAGCAACAAGCAAGGTAGGGGTGCCTCTCGCTCTGCATCCATGACTCCTAGTGATCTGAATGGAACACTGGCAACGCTGCAATCCTCGCCGATGTTGGTAAACACAGCATCCGATCCCCCTCCTCATTCCCCCCCCCCCCCTCCTTCAACTCAACTTGAATCTGAAGCTTTAGAATTCAATCAATCTATGGCTCCCTGTCTTAACGTCAAACCTCTCAGAAATAACCCATGGCTGCAGAAACTGCACAACCTTGTGCTCCTGCAATCCCTGCAATACCTCAAATCCTACATTTCTGACAGGCTCCAGTATGTTTCTGTGAATAATTCAATTTCTCCCACCCTACCCATCAACATTGGTGTTCCTCAGGGCAGCATACTTGGCCCTCTCCTCTTTCTCATCTACATTAATGACCTTCCAAATGCCTCCCAACACCTCAAGCCAATTCTATTTGCTGACGACACAACCTTCATTTACTCCAGTCTTGACCCCCTTGCTCTAAATGCCACAGTAAATACTGAGCTAAATAAATTCCATCTTTGGCTAACTGCCAACAAACTCACCCTTAACATTGACAAAACTTTCTATATTCTGTTTGGCAATAAATCCTCTAATCAAATAAATCTCAAAATAAACCATACCCAAATTTGTAATAAATTAGATGGCAAATTCCTTGGCATTCTCATTGACCACAAGCTGAATTTCCAGGGACACATTCTAAATATATCAAAAAAAGTTTCAAAACTGTTGGCATTCTTTCTAAGATCAGATATTATGTACCCCGCCCTGCCCTGGTGACTCTATATTACTCCCTCATCTATCTATATCTCAACTATGGTATTTGTACTTGGGGTTCTACTACCCAAATTCATTTACGTCCTCAAATTACTCAACACAAAGCTGCTATTAGGACAATATCCAACTCTGGCCCCAGACATCACTCGGTACCTCTACTCAAATCTCTGAATATGTTAGACATTAAGTCACTGCACATTCTCTCATGTGTATTATACATATATAAAACGCTTAAGGGGGCATATCAAAAAATATCGTTATAAATTAAAATTGTTCAATTTGCTTATAAATTTTTTTATGAAATGGTTATAGAAAGGGCTGCAACTGGTCCAAGTTTCACCATCACACCCTAAACAGAAAAGGAGAAAAAAAAATGCACAACGTATTATGCAAGGAATGTTCAACATTCTCAAATAATGTCAGGGAACACATGTGTCAACTAAAATGTCTACTATGTGCTGTAGAAGCACAAACTCTTGTAATAATTGTAATATGTATGTTCAATATATTTATATTTAATTTTTTTTTTTTTTTTTTTTTTTTTTTGCCAATATTTTTTTCTCGTTTGTTTTCAAGGGATTTGCTTGAAACTTGCACACCTTGCTCAATGGATGCCTACCTGCAAGGGTGCCAATTATGAACGAAATCTGTCGAAGTCAAGCTCAGCTACAGGTGGCCGAACCTGGACCTTTATTTTACTCTGGAAAGTAATTTACACCTTCAAATTACTTCAGAGCTTTCATTTATTAATCAGTTTACATGCAAATTACACCTTATATGTAACGTTTGTGCTTCTACAGACTCTAGTAGACATTTTAGTCCAAAGTCTATTTGTTGATTTTATAAAAATTTATAAATATCATATATTGCATATTTTTTTAGTAGGGTAACTTTGAAAAATTATATTATTGCACTAAACACTTTTTTGATAAAACTGATCACTAGAATCCTTTATTATGTGCTTAATTTAATATCTGAGTGTTATAGAAATGATTTTAGTTGACACATGTGTTCCCTGAAACTATTTGAAAATTCGTTGCATAATCCGTTGTTTATTTTTTTTCTCCTTTTCTGTTTAGGGTGTGATGATGAAACGTGGACCAGCTGCAGCCCTTTCTATAATCATTTCATAAAAAAATTTATAAGCAAATTGAACAACTTTTAAATTTACATCGATATGCCCCCTTAACTGTAATGCCAATCCTGACGTCAAAAGCCTCATAGAAGGTTGTAACAGAACCCATGAGCACCACACCAGAAATAAATACAGTTTTGATATTCCTAGAGTACGACTTAATCAAACTAGAAATGCTCTACAAATCAAGGGACCCAGATTGTGGAATGACCTTCCCAACCATGTTAAAGACTGTACCTCTCTCAACCAGTTTAAGATAAAAACGAAGCTATACCTAATAAATTCCCTGTAACCTACCTTACCCCTCTATTGACAACCAATGTCTGTTTTTTTTAAAGAGCGCTGTTTGTCGACAGAATTGTATTTGTGCTGCTTTTTCAGCTATGTTTTCCTTCCATGTTTTCATTTTACTCTTTATGCTCAATTAGTATTAAGCTTTAGTCATTTAAGTTTTTCATGCCCGAAACGCTTTGCGTAATAGTGGCTTTAGGCATTGTATGGACTAGCCCTATCTATAAATCCATCACTCTTTGTAAAATCTCTTGTATGTATGTACCTTACCTAAATAAACATTTGATTTGATTTGATCTGAAGCTATTTCGGCCCTCCAAGCCACAGTCACCCAACAACAACAAACCATAGACCGCCTCCTTGAATCGTCGACGAACTACAACCAAGAAATTCTCAACTTACAAACTGTTGCAAATGACGCAAGGGATTACATACAAAAGATTCAAGCCGATGAAACCCTCTCAGCTCAAAGTGACCTCCTTCAAAAGCTGGAAAAACAAATAAACCTACTTCAGATCCACCAGGCGGCTTCCGAAGATGACCTAGAGCAGAAACAACTTCATAACTCCCTGATAATTAGCTCTACTGATTTACCACTTGTGGGTGGTAGTGGACCCGATACCCATCCTGTGTGTGGTAGTGGACCCCATAACCATCTTGTGGGTGCTATTGGACCCCACACCCATCTTGTTGGTGGTAGTGGACCCTATACTCATCCTGGGGGTGGCAATGGAGCCAATACCCTTCCTGTGGGTGGTAGTGGACCCAATACCTATCCTGAGGGTGGTAGTGGACCCCATACCCATCTTGTAGGTGGAAGTGGACCCCATACCCATGTTGTAGGTGGTAGTGGACCCCATACCCATCCTGTGGGCGGTATTAGACCAGATACCCTTCCTGTGTGTGGTATTGGACCCCATATCCATCTTGTGGACCCCCATTCCCATCTTGTAGGCGGTAGTGGACCCCCATACTCATCCTGTAAGCAATAGTGGACTCCATACCCATCCTGCAGGCGGTAGTGCACGCCATACACATCCTGTATTTAGTAGTGGACTGGCAGGTGGCACCGGCACTGCTGCAGAAAATTCGTGTTAATTTCGTCTCCACTCAACATTGCATGGCCTAACTGCTGCCCATTATGAGTTAAGTGCATGGAGACTTAATATGCCATAACTCACAGCGAACCTCAGCAGTAATCAACCAAAATTAACCAATTTAAATGCAGTCTCCGTGGTGTAGTGGTAAGACACTCGCCTGGCGTTCAGCGAGCGCTATGTCATGGGTTCG
Organism: Procambarus clarkii; assembly: GCF_040958095.1. Classification (NCBI taxonomy): domain Eukaryota; kingdom Metazoa; phylum Arthropoda; class Malacostraca; order Decapoda; family Cambaridae; genus Procambarus; species Procambarus clarkii. The sequence goes on along the minus strand of NC_091230.1, from coordinate 3,577,786 downwards.
TATCCTGGCCGGGGAGGATTTACTGGGCGCAATTCCTTAACTGTTGCCTCTGTTTAACGCAACAGTTAAATGTGTACTTGGATGAAAAAACGATTCTTCGCGGCAGGGGATCGTATTCCAGGGACCTGCCCGAAACGCTACGCGTACTAGTGGCTGTACAAGAATGTAACAACTCTTGTATATATATATATAAAAAAATGTCGCCTGTCTATCGACGTCCCTTCTGCCAAGCGTTCACTATACGTACGCCCATCCCCACTATAATTCTCCAAGTATCTACCTCTAGAAACACTACCAAGAATCTATCGCCGTAAACATGCCCAAACATAGCAACAAGCAAGGTACGGGTGCCTCTCGCTCTGCATCCATAACTCCTAGAGATGTGAATGGAACACTGGCAACGCTGCAATCCTCGCCGATGTTGGCAAACACAACATCCGCTCCCCCTCCTCACTCCCCGCCTTCAACTCAACTTGAATCTCAAGCTTTAGAATTCAATCAATCTATGGCTCCCTGTCTAAACTTCAAACCTCTCAGAAGTAACCCATGGCTGCAGAAACTGCACAACCTTGTGCTCCTGCAATCCCTGCAATACTTCAAATCCTACCTTACTGACAGGCTCCAGTATGTTTCTGTGAATAATTCAATTTCTCCCACCCTACCTATCAACATTTGTGTTCCTCAGGGCAGCATACTTGGCCTTCTCCTCTTTCTCATCTACATTAATGACCTTCCAAATGCCTCCCAACACCTCAAACCAATTCTATTTGCTGACGACACAACCTTCATTTACTCCAGTCCTGACACCCTTGCTCTAAATGCCACAGTAAATACTGAGCTAAATAAATTACATCTTTGGCTAACTGCCAACAAACTCACCCTTAACATTGACAAAACTTTCTATATTCTGTTTGGCAATAAATCCTCTAATCAAATAAATCTCGAAATAAGCAATACCCAAATTTGTAATAAATTAGATGGCAAATCGCCGTAAACATGCCCAAACATAGCAACAAGCAAGGTAGGGGTGCCTCTCGCTCTGCATCCATAACTCCTAGAGATCTGAATGGAACACTGGCAACGCTGCAATCCTCGCCGATGTTGGTAAACACAGCATCCGCTTCCCCTCCTCACTCCCCCCCTTAAACTCAACTTGAATCTCAAGCTTTAGAATTCAATCAATCTATGGCTCCCTGTCTAAACTTCAAACCTCTCAGAAGTAACCCATCTTGAGGTTATCTTGAGATGATTTCGGGGCTTTAGTGTCCCCGCGGCCCGGTCCTCGACCAGGCCTCCACCCCCAGGAAGCAGCCCGTGACAGCTGACTTACTCCCAGGTACCTATTTACTGTTAGGTAACAGGGGCATTTGGGGTGAAAGAAACTTTGCCCATTTGTCTCTGCCTCGTGCGGGAATCGAACCCGCGCCACAGAATTCCGAGTCCTGTGCGCTATCCACCAGGCTACGAGGCCCCCATGGCTGCAGAAACTGCACAACCTTGTGCTCCTGCAATCCCTGCAATACATCAAATCCTACCTTACTGACAGGCTCCAGTATGTTTCTGTGAATAATTCAATTTCTCCCACCCTACCCATCAACATTGGTGTTCCTCAGGGCAGCATACTTGGCCCTCTCCTCTTTCTCATCTACATTAATGACCTTCCAAATGCCTCCAAACATCTCAAACCAATTCTATTTGCTGACGACACAACCTTCATTTACTCCAGTCCTGACCCCCTGGCTCTAAATGCAACAGTAAATACTGAGCTAAATAAATTCCATCTTTAGCTAACTGCCAACAAACTCACCCTTAACATTGACAAAACTTTCTATATTCTGTTTGGCAATAAATCCTCTAATCAAATAAATCTCAAAATAAACCATACCCAAATTTGTAATAAATTAGATGGCAAATTCCTTGGCATTCTCATTGACCGCAAGCTGAATTTCCAGGGACACATTCTAAATATATCAAAAAAAGTTTCAAAAACTGTTGGCATTCTTTCTAAGATCAGATATTATGTACCCCGCCCTGCCCTGGTGACTCTCTATTACTCCCTCATCTATCCATATCTCATCTATGGTATTTGTGCTTGGGGTTCTACTACCCAAAATCATTTACGTCCTCTAATTACTCAACACAAAGCTGCTATTAGGACAATATCCAACTCTGGCCCCAGACATCACTTGGTACCCCTACTCAAATCTCTGAATATGTTAGACATTAAGTCACTGCACATTCTCTCATGTGTATTATACGTATATAAAACGCTAAACTGTAATGCCAATCCTGACCTCAAAAGCCTCATAGAAGGTTGTAACAGAACCCATGAGCACCACTCCAGAAATAAATACAGTTTTGATTTTCCTAGAGTACGACTTAATCAAACTAGAAATGCTCTACAAATCAAGGGACCCAGATTGTGGAATGACCTTCCCAATCATGTTAAAGACTGTACCTCTCTCAACCAGTTTAAGATTAAAACGAAGCTATACCTAATAAATTCCCTGTAACCTCCCTTACCCCTATATTGACAACCAATGTCTGTTTTTTTTAAAGAGCGCTGTTTGTCGCCAGAATTGTATTTGTGCTGCTTTTTCAGCTATGTTTTCATTCCATGCTTTCATTTTACTCTTTATGCTCAATTAGTATTAGGCTTTAGTCATTTAAGTTTTTCATGCCCGAAACGCTTTGCGTAATAGTGGCTTTAGGCATTGTATGGACTAGCCCTATCTATAAATCCATCACTCTTTGTAAAATCTCTTGTATGTATGTACCTTACCTAAATAAACATTTGATTTGATTTGGTCTGAACCTATTTCGGCCCTCCAAGCCACAGTCACCCAACAACAACAAACCATAGACCGCCTCCTTGAATCGTCGACGAACAACAACCAAGAAATTCTCAACTTACAAACTGTTGCAAATGACGCAAGGGATCAAATACAAAAGATTCAAGCCGAGGAAACCCTCTCAGCTCAAAGTGACCTCCTTCAAAAGCTGGAAAAACAAATAAACCTACTTCAGATTCACCAGGCGGCTTCCGAAGATGACCTAGAGCAGAAAAAACTTCATGACTCCCTGATAATTAGCTCTACTGATTTACCACTTGTGGGTGGTAGTGGACCCGATACCCATCCTGTGTGTGGTAGTGGACCCCACAACCATCTTGTGGGTGCTATTGGACCCCACACCCATCTTGTTGGTGGTAGTGGACCCTATACTCATCCTGGGGGTGGTAGTGGAGCCCATACCATTCCTGTGGGTGGTAGTGGACCCAATACCTATCCTGTGGGTGGTAGTGGACCCCATACCCATCTTGTAGGTGGTAGTGGACCCCATACCCATGTTGTAGGTGGTAGTGGACCCCATACCCATCCTGTGGGCGGTATTAGACCAGATACCCTTCCTGTGTGTGGTATTGGACCCCATATCCATCTTGTGGACCCCCATTCCCATCTTGTAGGCGGTAGTGGACCCCCATACTCATCCTGTGGGCAATAGTGGACCCCATATCCATCCTGCAGGCGGTAGTGCACGACATACACATCCTGTATTTAGTAGTGGAATGGCGGGTGGCACCGGCACTGCTGCAGAAAATTCGTTTTAATCTCGTCTCCACTCAACATTGCATGGCCTAACTGCTGCCCATTATGAGTTAAGTGCATGGAGACTTAATATGCCATAACTCACAGCGAACCTCAGCAGTAATCAACCAAAATTAACCAATTTAAATGCAGTCTCCGTGGTGTAGTGGTAAGACACTCGCCTGGCGTTCAGCGAGCGCTATGTCATGGGTTCGCATCCTGGCCGGGGAGGATTCACTGGGCGCAATTCCTTAACTGTAGCCTCTGTTTAACGCAACAGTGAAATGTGTACTTGGATGAAAAAACGATTCTTCGCAGCAGGGGATCGTATTCCAGGGACCTGCCCGAAACGCTACGCGTACCAGTGGCTGTACAAGAATGCAACAACTCTTGTATATATCTCAAAAAAAATTTCGCCTGCCTATCGACGTCCCTTCTGCCAAGCGTTCACTATACGTACGCCTATCCCCACTATAATTCTCCAAGTATCTACCTCTAGAAACACTACCAAGAATCTATCGCCGTAAACATGCCCAAACATAGCAACAAGCAAGGTAGGGGTGCCTCTCGCTCTGCATCCATAACTCCTAGAGATCTGAATGGAACACTGGCAACGCTGCAATCCTCGCCGATGTTGGTAAACACAGCATCCGCTTCCCCTCCTCACTCCCCTCCTTAAACTCAACTTGAATCTCAAGCTTTAGAATTCAGTCAATCTATGGCTCCCTGTCTAAACTTCAAACCTCTCAGAAGTAACCCATCTTGAGGTTATCTTGAGATGATTTCGGGGCTTTAGTGTCCCCGCGGCCCGGTCCTCGACCAGGCCTCCACCCCCAGGAAGCAGCCCGTGACAGCTGACTAACTCCCAGGTACCTATTTACTGCTAGGTAACAGGGGCATTTAGGGTGAAAGAAACTTTGCCCATTTGTTTCTGCCTCGTGCGGGAATCGAACCCGCGCCACAGAATTACGAGTCCTGCTCGCTATCCACCAGGCTACGAGGCGCCCATGGCTGCAGAAACTGCACAAGCTTGTGCTCCTGCAATCCCTGCAATACCTCAAATCCTACCTTACTGACAGGCTCCAGTATGTTTCTGTGAATAATTCAATTTCTCCCACCCGACCCATCAACATTGGTGTTCCTCAGGGCAGCATACTTGGCCCTCTCCTCTTTCTCATCTACAATAATGACCTTCCAAATGCCTCCCAACACCTCAAACCAATTCTATTTGCTGACGACACAACCTTCATTTACTCCAGTCCTGACCCCCTTGCTCTAAATGCAACAGTAAATACTGAGCTAAATAAATTCCATCTTTGGCTAACTGCCAACAAACTCACCCTAACATTGCCAAAACTTTCTATATTCTGTTTGGCAATAAATCCTCTAATCAAATAAATCTCAAAATAAACCATACCCAAATTTGTAATAAATTAGATGGCAAATTCCTTGGCATTCTCATTGACCACAAGCTGAATTTCCAGGGACACATTCTAAATATATCAAAAAAAGTTTCAAAAACTGTGGGCATTCTTTCTAAGATCAGATATTATGTACCACGCCCTGTCCTGGTGACTCTCTATTACTCCCTTATCTATCCATATCTCAACTATGGTATTTGTGCTTGGGGCTCTACTTCCCAAAATCACTTACGTTCTCTAATTACTCAACACAAAGCTGCTATTAGGACAATATCCAACTCTGGCCCCAGACATCACTCGGTACCCCTACTCAAATCTCTGAATATGTTAGACATTAAGTCACTGCACATTCTCTCATGTGTATTATACATATATAAAACGCTAAACTATAATGCCAATCCTGATCTCAAAAGCTTCATAGAAGGTTGTAACAGAACCCATGAGCACCACACCAGAAATAAATACAGTTTTGATATTCCTAGAGTACGACTTAATCAAACTAGAAATGCTCTACAAATCAAGGGGCCCAGAATGTGGAATGACCTTCCCGACCATGTTAAAGACTGTACCTCTCTCAACCAGTTTAAGTTAAAAACGAAGCTATACCTAATAAATTCCCTGTAACCTACCTTACCCTTCTATTGTCAACCAATGTCTGTTTTTCTTTAAAGAGCGCTGTTTGTCGACATATTTGTATTTGTGCTGCTTTTTCATCTGTTTTCATTTCTTGTTTTCATCTACTCATTATGCTCAATTAGTATTAAGCTTGTCATTTAAGTTTATCATGCCCGAAACGCTTTGCGTAATAGTGGCTTTAGGCATTGTATGTACTAGCTCTACCTATAAGTCAACCAATCTTTGTAAAAATTTATTGTATGTATGTACCTTACCTAAATAAAATATTATTATTATTATTATTATTATATCAACACATATCTCTCAGGCAGTTATCCAAACTCTTCTCCTCTCACCAGTCAGCCCGACAGATGTTGTGTCCATCATACACTCACTAAAAACCAAAGCTGGGAACATCAGTGAAATACCATCCATTATATACAAGAGCGCCTCCCACGCCCTTGCCCCACCTATAGCTCTGCTGTTCAACAAATCCCTTGAGTGTCATACCTTCCCTAATATCCTTAAAAAAGCAAGAGTAACACCAGTTTATAAAGGAGGTAATCCGGCAGACATAAACAATTACAGACCAATATCAAACCTACCCATACTATCAAAAATATTTGAAAAAATTATCTACAAACAGCTTTACTCCTACCTCGTAAAATTTGACATTCTTAGCCCCTGTCAGTTTGGCCTCCGCTCCCAAAAGAGTACCAACGATGCAATTATTAGTCTCTTTGATATAATTTACTCAGCCCTTGACAAAAATGAGTTTCCGATTGGACTCTTTATTGACCTGAGAAAGGCCTTTGATACTGTTAATCACAATTACCTCTTACGTAAACTCCATCATTATGGAATTCGAGGCCATACACTGGACTATATCTAATCCTATCTTAGTGATAGACACCAATGTGTAGCCATCAATAATATAACCTCTCCCACTCTACCAATAACCGTTGGAGTGCCACAGGGAAGCATTTTGGGCCCTCTCTTATTTCTTATTTACATCAATGATCTGCCTAACGTCTCTAACATTCTGAAACCAATTTTGTTTGCTGATGATACTACCCTCATCTACTCTAACCCCAACCCACATACACTAAATAATGTTGTTAATAATGAACTAAAAAAAAGTCCACTTATGGATGTCAACCAACAAACTAACACTTAACATAGAAAAGACCTACTACATCTTATTTGGAAGTAAATCTACAAATACAATTCAGCTTCAGATAGACAATGTAAACATTAGCAATAAAAATGATGGAAAGTTTCTTGGCCTATTCCTAGACAAGAGACTCAACTTCAGTACCCACATACAACACATAACTAAGAAAGTCTCTAAAACAGTTGGTATACTCTCCAAAATCAGATATTATGTACCTAACTCTGCTCTTATCTCTCTATATTATGCACTAATCTATCCCTATCTTAATTATGGTATCTGTGCATGGGGTTTAACCACTGCAAACCACCTCAAGTCCATCATTACCCAGCAAAAATCTGCTATCAGAATAATAACAAATTCTGCTTTCAGACAACACTCAGCCCCCTTGTTTAACTCCCTAAACATGCTAAACATAATCTCACTCCACAAATTATCCTGTGTCAACTACATTTACAAAACCCTGTTCTTAAATGCAAATCCTGCTCTGAAACTCTCCCTGGACAGATGTAATAGGACCCATTATCACCACACCAGAAATAAATATCTCTTTGATATCCCCAGAGTCAAACTTAATTTGTGTAAACACTCTATGCAAATAAAGGGACCCAGTCTATGGAACTCGCTCCCTATTGAATTGAAAAGCTGTCCAACTTTTGCATCATTCAAAAACAATACTAAAAAGTACCTAATTTCATCTTCATAGTTTTTTACCTTTTGCTTTAAAACTGCACTGTATCTATTGCTACCCAATCTCCCAATATTTATGTACCCAGTCTGAACATCTTTATCATTGCGATCATTGCTGTCTTCTTATATGTACTGTCAATCTGCTGTATGGTGTCTATTAATCTTGTTTAAATTACCAATCAAGCTGTCAATGTAATCAATCAGAGCTTTAATATACCAATGTGCTTTAATATACTTACTAATCTCTCTCATCTCATTTTTTTTCTTGCAATGTATTTATCATTTTATTAATTCTGATAGAATTTACCTACTTAAAATTATCTGTTAAATTAAGGACCTGCCCGAAACGCTGCGCGTACTAGGGGCTTTACAGGAGTGCAATTACTCTACTATGCTATGTATTCTCACAAACCCAATGTACCTTCTTGTATATTAATAAATAAATAAATAAATAAATAAATAAATAAATAAATAAATAAACAAATAAATAAATAAATAGTAGGCAGTAGTGAACCCCATACCTATCCTATGAGTAGTTATTGGCCCAGACCTACCCTGCAAGTGGTATGGACCCCTTACCCACCTAACATATGGTAGTGGACACTATATCCATCCTACAGTAGGTAGTAGACACTATACAGAGAATTAAATTAGACACCGAACAAGAATTAAACCTTCTCAAGAACACAGTTACTAACTTTAATCCAGATGAAACCACTAAAAAACAGGAAGAAATATTGCAACAGTTTGAGAACCATCTGAACAACCTACAACAGCAACACACTGTTACCCAAGACGAAACAGACCAACATGAACTACTTGAGTCTGTAATTATCTCTTCACGTGATTTTCCCCAAGAAACTGATGGAGAAGACTGTGCTGCCATCGTGATCAAGGTATTGCAGGATAAGTTAAGGTATTCAGTCCAAAAAAATTACATCAAATCAGCTTATAGAGTGGGTACCAAATCATCTGGTACTAATAACTATCACCACACCAGAAATAAATATCTCTTTGATATCCCCAGAGTTAAATTTAATCTGTGTAAACACTCTATGCAAATAAAGGGACCCAGTTTATGGAACTCACTCCCTACTGAATTGAAAAGCTGTCCAACTTTTACATCATTCAAAATCAATACTAAATAGTACCTAATTTCATCTTCATAGTTCACTCGCTCACTACTGAATTGAAAAGCTGTCCAACTTTTACATCATTCAAAATCAATACTAAAAAGTACCTAATTTCATCTTCATAGTTTTTCACTTTTTGCCTTAAAATTGCACTGTATCAATTGCTACCCAATCTCCCAACCTTTATGTTCCCAATTTGAACATCTTTACCATTGTGATCATTGCTGTTTTCTTATATGTGCTGCCAATCTGTTGTATGTTGTATGGTGTTTATAAATCTTGTTTATCTGTATCTTTTGCTACCCAGTCTCCTAATCTTTATGTACCCAATCTGAACATCTTTACCATTGTGATCATTGCTGTCTTATATGTGCTGTCAATCTGCTGTATGGTTTCTATTAACCGTGTTTAAATTACTAATCAAGCTGTCAATGTAATCAATCAGAGCTTTAATAAAACAATGTGCTTTAATATACCTACTTATCTCTCTCATCTCATTTTTCTCTTGTAATGTATCTTTATCATTTATCAATTCTGATTGAAATTACCTACTTAAAATTATCTGCTAGATTAAGGACCTGCCCAAAACGCTGTGCGTACTAGTGGCTTTACAAGAATGTAAATACTGCACTATCCAATGTATTCTCACAAACCCAATGTACCTTCTTGTATATATATAAATAAATAAATAAATAAATAAATAAATAAATAACAGGAGAATACGTATAAAACTAGATAGCTGCTCCCGCAAGTCTGATCTTATCTCATCTGCAGTCGCTAGTAAATCCACTGTTTATGTGAATGAATGTCTGACCAGGTTCAGTCAAAATCTCTTTTTTAACCTGCGTGGCTTCTGCAAAAATTCCCCTACAATTAAACACTGTTTTGTGTGAGATGGTAAAATTATAGATAGGAGGACTGACACTGGAAAAACCTATTCAATAACCACTGAAGCCCACCTTAATTCTTTCCTCAGTGACTGTGGGATAGCTGCTGTATAGCCTGAATTCAAATTATAATCTCATTTAACTACCTTTGTGTACTTTAGCTCTGCCTTTCCTTTCAAAAGGTTTTAACTTTAGTTAAAAAAAAAAATATTGTCATCTTTATTATTGTCTTTTTTCTTTTTACTCCCATGTTCTATAGTACACTGGCTCCGCCTGTGTCCTCTAGTATTAACTTCATTATCCAGTGTTCCTGAGTGTATCTCTATTTAAACTACCTCAGTTTGTTTTAGTGTAACTTTAGTATTCAACAATAGTGTACATATAATAGTAAAGAAAGCAAGCTTTTCATTTTATAGATTTCGTAATTGCTATTTGACTTTTTTGGTCATCTATTGTTATTAATTATTCTAGTTCATTTTTTACATTCCTAGTTCCCATTAAGTTTTTATTACTTAAATTACCATTAAGTTTATATTACTTTAGAATTTTTATTCTACTTTTTTCTTTGTTTTCTATTTTACAATTTGCCATCCTTGCCTTGTTTTCCTGCAACCAGCCTTTTTATGCAGACAAGTATAGACCCAGAACTAAACCTCTTATCCACTATCTATGACAATCATCACTTCAATGATCAAAATTGCAGATATTTTACAGCACATGATGTAAACAATGTATTAACACATAATCACAATATCTCTGTAATCAACTTGAACGTTAGATCCCTAGGTAAACACTTCGATGATGTTGGGAGCCGGTCGGCTGAGCGGACAGCACGCTGAACTTGTGATCCTGTGGTCATGGGTTCGATCCCAGGCGCCGGCGAGAAACAATGGGCAGAGTTTCTTTCCCCCTATGCCCCTGTTACCTAGCAGTAAATAGGTACCTGGGTGTTAGTCAGCTGTTACAGGCTGCTTCCTGGGGGTGGAGGTCTGGTCGAGGACCGGGCAGCGGGGACACTAAAAATCCCCGAAATCATCTCCAGATAACCTCCAGATGTTAGTGCCTTGATTGAAACTATTGACAACAAATTCTCTTTTATTATACTTACTGAAACGTGGTTGAAAGAGGATACTACTCAACAATTTAACATACCTAACTACTCGGCAATTCACAACTGTCGTCAAATTCAGAGAGGTGGTGGTACTGCTCTTTATTACCACCAAGAACTAACATGCTTAAAAATAATTAGAACTAGAGACTGCTGTGGGGAGTATATCTTCGCCAGTTTCAGAGTCAAGGGTGCCGAGTCTTTCCTGTCTGTGGGTGCAGTCTATAGAATTCCTAACACTGATGTGTCCGAATTCAATTCAAACCTTAGAAATGTAATACTAGATAACAGACACCCTACTACTGTTAGCTTCCTCAACTGTATGAATTCCTGCTTCCTCATACCCTTAATCACTAGAACTACTAGAATCACTGATAGTACTGCTACGACTCTAGATCACATCTGGACCAACATAACCTCTCCGCTTATTTCAGGTATAATCACCGATTACACTACTGACCATTACCCCACATTTCTCTCTACTAACATTAACAAACCACCTCTTGAGTCAAGGGAGTTAAGCTTTAGGCTGCACAATGAAACTGCTATAGACAATTTTATAACTGCTGCTGATAATGTCAACTGGGAGTCCGAGTTATGTAACATAGGGGACATCAACCTAGCAGTGCAATCTTTTCTTCAAAAAACTCTTAGCCTTTATAACACCCACTGTCCTATGCTTACAAAACAAATCACAACCAAAAGGCTTAACAATCCCTGGCTTACAAAGGGAATACTTAAATCCATTAATAAAAAACATGACCTTGAGAAGAAGTATAGGTTAGGAATTGTCTCCAAAGAATTCTCAAAGAATTACTCATTATTGCTATCTAAGATAATTAGACGAGCAAAAACTAAGTACTACGAAGATAAATTTACCCAAATAAAGAGCAACATTAAAAAAACTTGGAGCACAATTTCACAAATATTGGGATCAAAGAAGACTTTAAATAACAAACCAACACTCCTGTCCAATAACGATGGTCAGCTTTCAGCCTCAGATTCTGCTATTGAGTTCAATAGGTTCTTCTCTTCCATTGGGTCATCCCTTGCAAATGATATTCCATCTTCCAGTACTGACGTTAAGGACTATCTCACAGGTAACTATCCACAGTCTCTGTACCTAAAGCCTATTAATTCCACTGACGTCAATGAGATAATCCTTTCCCTTAAAACCAAGTCTAGTGCCCTTGAGGAGATACAAACTTTAATTTACAAAAAAGCCTCCAGACCTTTAGCCCCTTCTATTGCATTGCTCTTCAACAAGTCACTTGAACTCCAAACCTTTCCAGATGTTCTAAAAAAAGCGAGAGTGACGCCTGTCCACAAATGTGGTGATCCCACAGATGTTAACAACTACAGACCTATATCAATCTTCCCAAACTTGTCAAAAAAATTTGAAAAACTAATCTATAAGCAGCTTTACTCTTATCTAGCCAAACACAATATACTTAGCCCTTGCCAATATGGCTTCAGACCCAAAAAAAGAACTAACGATGCACTTATTTGTATGCTTAACTCGATTCATACAGCTCTTGATAAAAATGAGTTCCCAGTTGGGTTATTTGTGGACCTGCGTAAAGCTTTTGACGCGATCAACCACCAAAACCTTCTTCTTAAACTTCATCATTATGGAGTCAGAGGACACTCCCTGCAATACCTCAAATCCTACCTTACTGACAGGCTCCAGTATGTTTCTGTGAATAATTCAATTTCTCCCACCCTACCCATCAACATTGGTGTTCCTCAGGGCAGCATACTTGGCCCTCTCCTCTTTCTCATCTACATTAATGACCTTCCAAATGCCTCCCAACACCTCAAACCAATTCTATTTGCTGACGACACATCCTTCATTTACTCCAGTCCTGACCCCGTTGTTCTAAATGCCACAGTAAATACTGAGCTAAATAAAGTCCATATTTGGCTAACTGCCAACAAACTCACCCTTAACATTGACAAAACTTTCTATATTCTGTTTGGCAATAAATCCTCTAATCAAATAAATCTCAAAATTAACAATACCCAAATTTGTAACAAATTAGATGGCAAATTCCTAGGCGTTCTCATTGACCACAAGCTGAATTTCCAGGGACACATTCTAAATATATAAAAAAAAATTCAAAAACTGTTGGCATTCTTTCTAAGATCAGATATTATGTACCCCGCCCTGCCCTGGTGACTCTCTATTATTCCCTCATCTATCCATATCTCAACTATGGTATTTGTGCTTGGGGTTCTACTACCCAAAATCATTTACGTCCTCTAATTACTCAACACAAACCTGCTATTATTACAATATCCATCTCTGGCCCCAGACATCACTCGGTACCCCTACTCAAATCTCTGAATATGTTAGATATTAAGTCACTGCACATTCTCTCTTGTGTATTATACATATATAAAACGCTGAACTGTAATGCCAATCCTGACCTCAAAAGCTTCATTGAAGGTTGTAACAGAACCCATGAGCACCACACCAGAAATAAATACAGTTTTGATATTCCAAGAGTACGACTTAATCAAACTAGAAATGCTCTACAAATCAAGGGACCCAGAATGTGGAATGACCTTCCCAACCATATTAAAGACTGTATCTCTCTCAACCAGTTTAAGATAAAAACGAAGCACTACCTAATAAATTCCCTGTAACCTACCTTACCCCTCTGTTGTCAACCCATGTATGCTTTTTTTAAAAGAACGCTGTTTGTCTATAATAATTTGTAATTGTTTTTGTGCTGGTTTTTCAGCCATGTTCCCCCCCTCTTTTATCTCTATTTTTATTTGTTCTCAACACATTTTATTCTTTATATCCATTAGTATTAAGCTTTAGTCATCAATGTTTTTCCTGCTCGAAACGCTTTGCGTAATAGTGGCTTAAGGCATTGTATGTACTAGCTCTATCTATTAATCCAACAAACTTTGTATAATCTCTTGTATGTATGTACCTTACCTAAATAAACATTTATTTATTATATATATTTATACCATCCTGTTTGCAGTAGTTCAAACCATAAACATTCCAACGTAACATCGTTTTCTGTTTACGTCCCTACAATACATTCTTTAGAGATTTTTAAAGCACAAACTAGTGTATATATTGTTGATTGGTGAAGCACTATTATTCATGTAATAATTTATAGTGCTTATTATAATTTACTAAGCAGTCTTTCCTGTAGACATATATTAAGTCAATGCCAACAGTGACTGCCCAGACAGTTACAAGAGGAGTGTTGTTAACGCTTATGTCGACCGTGCTCTCAGCCGCAGCTCAGGATGGAAGCAAGTCGATGAAGAACTCTGTAGGGTGAGGCAGGTCCTAGTCAATAACGGCTTCTCCAATGGTTTCGTTGAAGACATCATGAGAAGGAAAGTGAAACGCCATGCAACCTCTGAAGAGACAACTAGCACAACACCTGTACCTCCTATTAGACTATTTTACAGGAACTTCTTTTCCACAGCTCATAAAACAGAGGAAAGGGTCCTGAAAGATATTGTTAATAGGAATGTTATCCCTACAGACAAAGCTCAGAAGATACAATTGACGATTTACTATAAAACCAAAAAAACGGCCAACCTACTCATGAGAAACTGAGTAAAAAAACCGAGCAGTGCAATCATTTCTTCAAAAAACTCTTAGCTTTTATAACACCCACTGTCCTATGCTTACAAGACAAGTCACAACCAAAAGGCTTAACAATCCCTGGCTTACAAAGGGAATACTTAAATCCATTAATAAAAAAACATGACCTTGAGAAGAAGTATAGGTTAGGATTTTGTCTCCAAAGAATTCTCAAAGAATTACTCGTTATTGCTATCTAAGATAATTAGACGAACCAAAACTAAATACTACGAAGACCTGGTCATCCCCAGGTCTGGGGATGACCCACCTGGCTGATAAGATCGGGGTCTGAGGCACGTTACATAAAGTCCTCCCCCTTGTACCCGGTAACTCGTCAATTGGTTATCCGGAAGGGGTGACTGGCGTACAGTCACCCGGCCGACACCTCACGTCACTAACGAGGTTGTCCCAGTCCAGCCATGCTGTCTTCACGGAGCAGAGTCCAGTCACCATCACAACCGTGGGCTAGCTGTCTCAAGATCACCAACCAAGCCCACCAGCTGCGTAGTCAAGACTGCGGGAAAACCGGAAGTGGAAGACGAGTGGTCTACGAAGAAGAACGCTAATTGCAAGGACTTGTCAGCTCTTATCAAAACCTGTGGTTGCGTCGTCTGTGGAAACCAAGATGCAACGCGGTGGTCTCAGGTACGAACAGCACTACCCCTACAGAGTGCTCGCGGAATCGCCAGATGAGGTACAATCCTGTACCTCGGCCCAAGTTCAGCTACACGAGGGGTTGCACGGAAGGTGTACCGGCCCAGTAGTACCGGGATGACAAGTAAACGCCGGTAGATGACGTCGCCCAGGAGCTGAGGCAGGGCCCACCTGTCCTGTCACCATGCCATCCTCTTCAACGCCACTCGAACCTCACTACCAACGCGAGACATCGTGACACGTCGAAGCTGTGCTCTACTGTGGCAGCCATGGTTAACAACAATCCATCAAGACTGTTTGGGGAGCGATAAGAAGAGGTGAACCCGGGTTCCTGTTAGCCGGGTCCACCTGAGCTGACAGCCGCCAGCTGTCAGCTGTCACTCAAGTCAGGTGCGGGCAGTACGAGACCCCCTGTACTGTCCGTAGTTGGCCGAGGCCGGAAATGGAACTTCCAGACGACCAGGATCTTCAAGCAACATGAGGTAGTCGCCGGAATCTACAGCAACGAAATGTCAACAGGAACGAACGAGAGAAAATATTTATAGAAAAGTTTCATATAAAAATGAAGGCTATTAATATAGTAAACTGTGGTAACTCGGAACAGTTCAACTTTTAATTTTCCTTCTGATGGTAAACACCTATACACCTTCGGAAAGTTCTCTGGACCAGTATTAAATGTTGAAAACTAGAACTAGTGAAATAGATAAATAAATCTAGAAAGTGAACATCTAGAAAATGACCCTGTCTCTAGATAAGTTGTATGAGTGAACTGGTTTGAGAACCATCTAGTAGGGTCTCTAGAAACGTTGATCAGTGGGGAACTTTATCTAGATTTTTCTAGACCCTAGATGCTGATAGTTATACATATATTTTTTTTTTAATTTTTTTTGTGGTTTACTGAACAATAAGGGTGTGGTACACAGTCTGACAAATGTGTTCACCCGCTGCTGTTGTGGACTTGAATATGAACTCTGGGATATTAGGAGTTTGAGGAACTTATATCCAGAGTGTTGTTGGTTAAGGGACATGTCTGTGGACATTGATTTTTTTTAATAATAAAAATATTTCTGTGTCTTTTCTTTAGATTTTAAGATTGGGATGCGCTGTGGTGGACAGTTGCCACAGGTGTGGAGTGGAACACTAGGTCCCTGAGAGGTAGTGTTCTTCCATGTTGATATAATTTTATAATTTTGTTATTTTTTAATGACATTGATTTTTTTTTAATGTGTTGTGTGATGTGTTTGATCTTTATTCCAGGTGGAATACTGGGATAGCTGAAGGCTATCAGCTGATTTTAGCTAGTTAGTAATTGTTAGGTTGGGATTTCTCCAGTTATTTGTTACTATATCAAGACAGGTATAGGATATTTTGTCTTCCAGGTAGTTGGAAGGGTACGGGGCTGCATCCAAGTGGATAGTCAGGATTATAGGGACGGTCTCTGTCCTTATGTTTTATGTATTATTACTGTTGTGTTGATAGGTATAAATACATGCTGGGGCGCACCTTTTGGGTGGGCCGTTACTGTTGTTGGAGTATTGGATGGAATTAGTTAGGATTAGATAATTTCTTTTGTTTTGAGGCATTGGTTGAAAATAGTGGTGGGTTAAAAATGTTGTTTTTGGAGTTAATGGTTTGTAGGGCAGGATTTCTGGATAAGAAAAGTGTGTGTAACTTGCTTTACACACAAATTTCTTAATTTCCGAGGAGGGGGAGTTGTAATGATCTGGGGCTCAGATCATTGGTTCTCCCTTCTCCCCTCTTTTCCCTCTCCTTCTCCCCTCCTTTCCTTCTCCCTCTCCCCTCCTTCCTTCTCCCCTCCCCTTGGCCGTCATTCGTCTCCTCTCCTCTTCCCCCCCCCCTGTCGCCATTTGTCAGGGTCAAGAGGTTGACCTGAGGGTAGGGTGGTCGTGGATACCTTGGCTTCTCCCACTCAACTTCCCCACTCAGATATTTCCCTCTCCACCCCCTCTCATCCCTCTCTGTCCCTCTCAGCAGCGGCCTTCCCCATACCAGGCAGAGTCAAATGTCCCTACTCCTATCTTAGAGGAGACAGGCTTGAACATAATTTATCAGTTTTGTAAACATTGCTCGCAGGTGTACTGGGGCTCATAGAGGCGCCTTGTCTCCCTTCTCATAGCTGGGGAGAGCTGACTCAATCTTCAGGAATTCATGTAGCTTTCCACGGCAGATCAGTGAAGGTGATTGGCCTGAGATAAGGGCCAAGTCCTTATTGGCCCTACAGTGCCAGACCTCAGGCCTACGTGTTAAATGGTTGGCCAGTGCCAAAATAATGGGTGGAGCCCTGGGGCTGTATTAGATGGTGGGAGGAGTAATCCTTCCCAGCAATAAGTTGGAAAAACTAAATTTCATCAGTGTGTCTTGGGAGTGTATTAGGAACAGGGCCGCAAGCCCGTATCCTCGGGGCTGAGGGCAGCCATCAACATCGTGGCCGTAGTGCGGGTATTTAAGGTATAGTAGCACTTGAGTTTCGTGTCCTCAATAAATATCCATTGTGCCTCTAGGGGAATAGAATAGGTTATGTGTTCAAATTGTCTTAATTTACATGTTTCATAAAATAAATTGTATAGCTTGTCCAGTGGTATTCACTTAACTCCCCTTTTATATATTTTGTTACTTTGTCATTTTTATGTGTTGTATTGGAAGCCCCCATGTTCTCCTACTATTAATAGATACTAAAGTTGCCCTTGGATTTAAATTAGTAACGTACATTACACAAACTAATTTTCCAAAATTTATTACTGAAATTCATATTACCCGGAGTCCCATGGTTACTGATTCCTTGCCTTCCTGGGGGATCGGTGATAGACACATTCAGGTATGGTTGGTCGGGAATGTGGTGGCAGTGCTTTAATGGTTTTTATTTTATAATTAGTAATAAGCGAATAACCCTTGTCCTTGGTGTATCTTCCTCATTTAATATTCCTCTTAGATACGTGGCAGTCCAGTGAGGGGTCATGCTGGACTGTAACAGTGTTAAGCTGGGGTATTGAGTGAAGAGAGACGGAGAATTACAACAGAGAGCGTATAGTACGATTATGAGAGATCACAAGATAACAGGATTAATACTGGGGAACATTGGGTTATTACAATAGAGGCCGCGGTTATAACGACAGGGTAAGCGGTCGTTACATCCGTCTCCAGTGTGTTTACTACAGCGACGCCGGTCCCAGCTCTGCAGGGTGCTTGATACAGGTCTGTTACTTTCTCATTTCTACTGTTAGCTAGACGTAACCTGTTCTAGGCTTTCTACAGAAGTAACGGCTCAAGGGAAACAGATACATTAAGTGAGCCAGTGAGTTTGTGTTCACACCAGATTTAAGGGGGATGGTGATCCGCCCTGCACACAGTTCCCCACGTTCACCTGAAAAAAGTGTTTTTGAGAACCCTCAGCCCAGTGCTTATGAAAATCAGGCACATTGCTTGTTAAAGTTCCTCAAAGTGCCTGCCATATCAGATTTTCCAGTTTTGCAAGTGCAGTAAGTGCCCAGTTTTTGTCAAAGCCTCAAATGATTTAGGTACCAATTAAGTGTGCAGTGTTTTATGTTGCTTGAAACCCACCTGGCCCCAGATCTAAGGCTTATTACCAGGTGTGGCACGATATATTTGAGCTTTAACTTTAGACACCAGCACAATGGCTCTAATCAAGATAAACTCTGCTTCGGCTGCTGAGCTGCAGCTGCTACCGGGTGTAGGAGATACATTGGCCGCTCGCATTATCAAGTTTCGGCATCGCCACGTGATCACGGAGGACAACATTTATGATATCAACCGCCTTCGGGCCACACCCGAGTTGATGGCTGCTATATCGTTTGAGGTGGACCCGTCCCAACAGGGCCCCGGGCCCTCAGGTCAGGAGGCAGGAAGTCGTTCATCGTCCTCGTCCAGCGAAACGGGTACCCGCCGTTCCTCTAGGGGTGCCGCCAGCGGCAGACAACGTGGACGCCGACCTCAGTCACCAGCTTACTCCAGGGCTAGTGGCCTGCAAGGTACTCGGCAGGGGAGCCCCTCCCACCATCGATCGGCTCGATCAAGGAGACGGCCAGCTCGACACTCGTCACACAGCTCTCGGACTTCCGATTCAGATGCCTCTCTATCCCGTAGCAGGCGGACAGGTTATCGCCAACAGAAAGAGACCTTCCGCACACCACCTCGGGCGTTGGACTATGACGGGAAGTCAGATTGGGCCACCTTCTACCGCCGTTTCACATCTTATGCCTCGGAAAAGGACTGGAGCGGACCTACGTTATTGACACAGTTAGGGTGGTGCCTCAAGGGTAAGGCGAGTGATTTTTACAATCACTTACTGGACAGAGAACCGTCGATCGATTATAATCGCATGATGCATAAGATGATCAAGCGATTTGGCGATAGGGAAGTTCTGGATGTAGCCATGATGAAGTTTAACCAGGCTCAGCAGGAACCAGAAGAGGATATCGCTGATTGGGCAGATAGGGCCCATCACTTGGCTCATCGAGCCTACAAACATGTGCCACGATGGGAAGTGGAACAAATCGCAGTAATGAGATTTGGCCAGGGATAACAGGATAAGAGTCTGGCAGGATACATTTCCAATGCGAGGAACTCCTCCATGGAGGAGGCTATTGATCGGGCCCAAACCTTCCAGCACAATGCCATAGCGATCCACGGTTCCTCAGGTTCCAAAGGATACGACTCCCATCACCGAGTGCCCCAAGGTCCAGCGGTGCGAGTGAATGCAGTGGGAAGGTACTCCCAGTATGAGCGGCCACCCAGGAGTAACGACGCTTCTCGGCGCTCGACACTCGCCCTTCCCAGCTCCCCAGGCACGTCACCGGCTACCAGCTCTTCAGGTTTTGGAATCAACACTTGCCGACCATTGAGTGCGGGCTCGCATCCTTTATCTTCCATGGGCGTGGAGGCGAAGTTGGACACCTTGGTAGCAGGTATCTCAGAGACCAACGGGAGATTGGACCAGGTGTGTGAGGAGATTGGACCAGGTGTGTGAGAGTTTGAGGCACCTTACAGTTGCTCTTATGTCACCACAGCATCGCCGTAGCCCATCCCCTAGGCGACCTGTTCAGTGCTACAGGTGTGGGAAAGAGGGTCATTTTGCTCGGGACTGTGAGGAATCCGAAAGGGGTGAGGAAGCAGTCCGCCAGCACAAGGACACCTCGGGCAACAGGCCACGTGTTTCATTTAAGGACCAAAATTCGTCTTTAAACGCTGCCGAGTCGGCTCATTCGGCCTAAATCCGACCCAGTGCATAACAGGCCAAGGAGGGGCATCGGAGCAAGATGCTGACCAGATATTGTCTAGAGGTGTGGAAGACATCTCGGCTCACACTGACAGGGGGGACATCATGGACATTAGCACATCAGACACGTACAACCAGCAGAGTTTGGTTATGCTAAGTGAGAACTCGTCAAGTGAGGCCCCTTCAGGAATCCAATGCAGGACAAAAGTGGCAATTCGGGACCATGCCACTACTGAACAGACAGGTCTGGATCAGGAAGCGAAGCAGAATTCTCACAGGAAGTGGGGCCCGTTAAGACACAATGTGGAAAGGAGAGCTCAGAAGAAAATAAAGAATGAACTAGCATTTGGTCAGTTCTTGGAAGGCATAGATCCAATTGCTTTCCCTTGGGATCCTGGGGGTGAGAAATGGGAAGAGGGTTGCTCTGTCAAAGGACTCACATTCAAGGAGCAGCGCTTCGGTGCGAGGAATATTGTTAGGACAGAGTAAATTCCTAAGAGTGAAACTGAAAAGAAAAAAAAAAGAAAAAAGAAAAGAAAAAAGGAAAGGGAATAGTGTAGTGTATGCAATGTTGAAACAGTTCGTGTATAGTGCAAAGATAATACTGGTAATGATTGTAATGTTCGTGTACAGTGCAAAGATAATACGGGTAATAATTGTAATAGGACCCATTCATGAAACCAGACTTTTTACAAAAAGACATGTTATATATAGTGAAACATTTTCCCTCCAATATACCCATTGTTCTATAGGGACGGGAGGAGTGTAGATGGAACCACATTCAAAGTGCCCGCCAAAGGAGACATTTTACAGTATAGGCCCTGATTGGTGGACGGCGACGGCGCACAGCCTACCCGCGCAGCAGCCCCGCGCAAGCCGAGTGGGCCAGATTTGAACTGCACGTGACCCAGCGCGGACGACGCGCGCGCCTGCCCGGCACCACTGGCACTTAGGATATGTGCCCATAGGACCCCTAAAGAGGCATTGACTCCCTCTGTCCTACCCTTCCTGAGGAGCCTAGACTTGCTCCACCTGCCCTACCAGCCCTACCTCTCCCTACGACGACAGTTCCAGGTGAAATATTACTGTACTATTGTTGTAACACGTGGGTCACCTCTACATTACGCTGGACGTTCCATGGGGTATCCTACTGCAAACAGGTTGGATGGTTTTCTGGGGGGGGGGCAAGAAAGAGAGAGAGAGAGACAGAGACAGAGAGAGACAGAGACAGAGAGAGACAGACAGACAGATATATATACGATTACGATTTCATGGCCTTAGAATAGGCAAGCAGGGGGTTGAAGACAGGGGCGAGGATGCAGAAATCTTGAGCTAGGAACTGGATACGAGGCGAAGAGGGGAGATGAAAGATCGGTGGCCCAACCACCGTGGGTAAGAATTGCAGTTGATGCTGCTGTTTGGTGGTAAAGTGGAGTTCTCATGGGTGCTCGCTGCTGTGTCTTGCAGGAGGCAGGGCTTCTCGTCACGGTGTTCTTTACAGCATTACGTTGGTATTCTACCGATTACTTGATTTACTCGGTCGCAGATCGTCGGTGTTTTTCTTCTTCCTGGCATGTTTGTTGGTCTTGCTACGTGTTGATACGGTGAGGCTATCGTTGGAGGTTGCTTCCAGCCAGAAATCTTCGGTTGTGTAGGGGTGCTTCAGTGGAGGAGGTGGTGTTTCAACCGAGACGTCCTCTTCTGATGAGTCAGCTGACTCAGAAGTAGATGCAATGAATCTTGAGGGTCGAGTTCTTGTCTGTTGAGGCTTAATGGGAGTTCCAGCTGATTTAGGACGTAGAGAGGGTTCGCACGTACACGAGAGGTGGAACTGTAGCAGTAGTCGATAGAGGAGGCGTCGGCGTCTGGGTGGCTTGTGATGAAGTTGCTAGAGGAGCAGGCTTTGCTGTTGATAGTACATCCGTGAGCACGGCGGCGTTCACGGTGATGTCAGGGACCGAAACTGTATCTTGAGAGCTTGAAGTGGTGTTGGTGAAGACTTCCTCAGGAACTATGAAAGCTGGAAGACCATTTGCTTTGTATAGAATATTTAATGTTCTTACATATTCCTGGGGGTTATTGCAAGCTATCATGCTAGCCGTCGATGTTAACGCTTGAACTGTGCTGTTCAGTGGTTGGTCGGTGTGGGCCGGGGGTGGCGTCGGCTGGCTCGATGAGTCGCTGGTGTTGTTTGGGAGCTGGCTCCTCATTGGCTGGTAGCAGCAGTGGGACGTCCTCCCGGAAGCTCCGGAAAAATGGCGGCTTGGGCGTTGAAACCTGAAGTAGAGGTGGTCGCTGATTGGCTTGTTGCTTCAGAGGTACTGGCTCCGGTAGGTGTGGATTTCTCCATGTTTTTCATGACGTCTTGTCTATGAGGCCAACGAATGGAGATTTCCGGATGATCGCTGTGCAAAGCAAATAGCATAGTGTAATTCTGACTTGCAGATAATAAATAATAAATAAATAAATAAATAAAAGTTTATTTAGGTAAGTTACATACAAGATATTTTACAAAGATTGATGGATTTATAGATAGAGCTAGTACATACAATGCCTAAAGCCACTATTACGCAAAGCGTTTCGGGCAGGAAAAACATTAATGACTAAAGCTTAATACTAATTGAGTATAAAGAATAAAATGTGTTGAGAACAAATAAAAATAGAGATAAAAAGGGGAGACCATGGCTGAAAAAACAGCACAAATATAATTAGGTCGACAAACAGCGTTGTTTAAAAAAAAAAAAACAGACATGGGTTGACAATTGAGGGGTGAGGTAGGTTACAGGGAATTTATTAGGTAGTGTTTCGTTTTTATCTTAAACTGGTTGAGAGAGGTACAGTCTTTAACATGTTTGGGAAGGTCATTCCACATTCTGGGTCCCTTGATTTATAGAGCATTTCTAGTTTGATTAAGTCGTACTCTTGGAATATCAAAACTGTATTTATTTCTGGTGTGGTGCTCATTGGTTCTGTTACAACCTTCAATGAAGCTTTTGAGGCCAGGATTGGCATTACAGTTTAGCGTTTTATTTATTTATTTATTTATTTATATATATACAAGAAGGTACATTGGGTTTGTGAGAATACATTGGATAGTACAGTATTTACATTCTTGTAAAGCCATTAGTACGCGTAGCGTTTCGGGCAGGTCCTTAATCTAGCAGATAATTTTAAGTAGATAATTTCTATCAGAATTGATAAATGATAAAGATACATTGCAAGAGAAAAATAAGATGAGAGAGCTTAGTAAGTATATTAAAGCACATTGTTATATTAAATATATATATTATATTGTTATATTATCATTGTTATATTAAATATATTAATTATATTTATATATGTATAATACACATGAGAGAATGTGCAGTGACTTAATATCTAACATATTCAGAGATTTGAGTAGGGGTACCGAGTGATGTCTGGGGCCAGAGTTGGATATTGTCCTAATAGCAGCTTTGTGTTGAGTATTTAGAGGACGTAAATGATTTTGGGTAGTAGAACCCCAAGCACAAATACCATAGTTGAGATATGGATAGATGAGGGAGTAATAGAGAGTCACCAGGGCAGGGCGTGGTACATAATATCTGATCTTAGAAAGAATGCCAACAGTTTTTTATTTTTTTTTTTTTTTATATATTCAGAATGTGTCCCTGGAAATTCAGCTTGTGGTCAGTGAGAACGCCAAGGAATTTGTTACAAATTTGGGTATTGTTAATTTTGAGATTTATTTGATTAGAGGATTTATTGCCAAACAGAATATAGAAAGTTTTGTCAATGTTAAGGGTGAGTTTGTTGGCAGTTAGCCAAAAATGGACTTTGCTTAGCTCAGTATTTATTGTGGCATTTAGAGCAACGGGGTCAGGACTGGAGTAAATGAAGGATGTGTCGTCAGCAAATAGAATTGGTTTGAAATGTTGGGAGGGATTTGGAAGGTCATTAATGTAGATGAGAAAAAGAGGAGAGGGCCAAGTATGCTGCCCTGAGGAACACCAATGTTGATGGGTAGGGTGGGAGAAATTGAATTATTCACAGAAACATACTGAAGCCTGTCAGTAAGGTAGGATTTGAGGTATTGCAGGGAGTGTCCTCTGACTCCATAATGGTGTAATTTAAGAAGAAGGTTTTGGTGGTTGACAGTGTCAAAAGCCTTACGCAGGTCCACAAATAACCCAACAGGGAACTCCTTTTTATCAAGAGCTGCGTGAATCAAGTTAATCATACTAATAAGTGCATCGTTAGTGCTTTTTTTGGGTCTGAAGCCATATTGGCAAGAGCTAAGTATATTGTGTTTGGCTAGATAAGAGTAAAGCTGCTTGTAGATTAGTTTTTCCAACAATTTTCATAAGTTAGGCAGGATTGATATAGGTCTGTAGTTGTTAACATCTGTGAGATCACCACATTTGTGTACAGGGGTAACTCGCTTTTTTTTAGTATATCTGGAAAGGTTTGGAGTTCAAGTGACTTGTTGAAATGCAATGCAATAGCAGGGACTAAAGTTCTGGAGACTTTTTTGTAAATTAAAGTTTGTATCTCCTCAAGGGCACTAGACTTGGTTTTAAGGGAAAGGATTATCTCATTGACGTCAGTGGAATTAATAGGCTTTAGGTACAGAGACTGTGGATAGTTACCTGTAAGATAGTCCTTAACGTCAGTACTGGAAGATGGAATATCACTTGCAAGGGATGACCCAATGGAAGATAAGAACCTATTGAACTCAATAGCAGAATCAGAGGCTGAAAGCTGACCATCGTTTTTGGACAGGAGTGTTGGTTTGTTATTTAAAGTCTTCTTTGATCCCAATATTTGTGAAATTGTGCTCCAAGTTTTTTTAATGTTGCTTTTTATTTATGTAAATTTATCTTCGTAGTATTTAGTTTTGGCTCGTCTAATTATCTTAGATAGCAATAACGAGTAATTCTTTGAGAATTCTTTGGAGACAATTCCTAACCTATATTGCTATCTTAGATAGCAATAACGAGTAATTCTTTGAGAATTCTTTGGAGACAATTCCTAACCTATACAGAAGAGTAAGGGGAGACATGATAACCACCTACAAAATTCTCAGGGGAATTGACAGGGTGGACAAAGATGAACTCTTCAGCACGAATGGGACATGAACAAGGGGGACACAGGTGGAAACTTAGTACCCAGATGAGCCACAGAGATGTTAGAAAGAATTTTTTCAGTGTCAGAGTAGTTAATAAATGGAATGCACTAGGAAGTGATGAGGTGGAGGCTGACTCCATACACAGTTTCAAATGTAGATATGATAGAGCCCAGTAGGCTCAGGAATCTGTACACCAGTTGATTGCCAGTTGAGAGGCGGGACCAAAGAGCCAGAGCTCAACCCCCGCAAGCACAATTAGGTGAGTACTTCTTCTCAAGGTCATGTTTTTTATTAATGGATTTAAGTATTCCCTTTGTAAGCCAGGGATTGTTAAGCCTTTTGGTTGTGACTTGTTTTGTAAGCATAGGACAGTGGGTGTTATAAAGGCTAAGAGTTTTTTGAAGAAAAGATAGAGCTAGTACATACAATACCTAAAGCCACCAATACGCATAGCGTTTCGGGTAAGGTGTGGAGAAAAAACACTTAGACTAAAACTGAATAGTAATTGGGAGTAAAGTATAAATTGTGTTGAAAAAAGGAATAAAAAAAGGGGGGGGGGGAAACATGGCAAAAATCAGCAGTTGTACAAGTTGGTCAACAAACAGCATTGTTTAGAATAGCAAGACATGGATTTACATATGGGGGATAAGGTAGGTTACATGAAGTTAATTAGGTAGTACTTAGTTCTACTCTTAAACTGGTTGAGATAGGTACAAGAGAATAGGTATTGAGAACGAACGAACGAACGTCAACAACACCTGTCGGCCCTGGCCTCCCTCCTCTTTTATCAGCTGATCCTTGAGCTCTCGGCTACCAACAAATGATGTAGCATCACCCGAAGGCAGCTAAGTACACAGTGACCCAAATGTGATTGAAAAAACCAACAAGACCAACCCGTAATTCTCTCATTTCGACCTCACTAGTGTTGCTCCCTGGAGCTAAGAAGCGGTACCCGACGTTCACTGCTGCCTATCAACGAGTGTTCCCTATTTGTTCCTGCCTACATTTATCCTGCTATCATGCAAAGTAAGACCGGTAAGACCTTTAAGAAAGATAGCACACCTAACAAGAATAACCCTACTAGCCAGGCTAACAACATGATTAGTTCAACTATCTCCCCCTCGGTGGCCGCCGTGGGGGGTACCGACTCTCCCCCCGTCAACAATAACAAACAATCTCAGCTGGGCGCAGCGCCGTCTCTGACACGGGCCATGCAACTATTAGGTAGCCATATGGACCAACTTAAACGAGCTGCTGCCCCTTGTTCTGACTTCAAGCGCCTTGTTGATAACACTTGGCTCAAGTTATTAACTCAAGTACATGAAGATCAAATGACAGTAATCAAAGAGCAGTCGGCCTTAATAATGAACCTGCAAGGCTCATTATTATCTTTGCAGAATGAAGTTGTAGACTTACTCAAGAACAATCAAGATCTATCTACCAAAGTCGTCAACCTCCAACAAGAATTAAACCTTCTCAAGAACACAGTTACTAACTTTAATCCAGATGCAACCACTAAAAAACAGGAAGAAATATTGCAACAGTTTGAGAACCATCTGAACAACCTACAACAACAACACACTGTTACCCAAGACGAGACAGACCAACATAAACTACTTGAGTCTGTAATTATCTCTTCACGTGATTTTCCCCAAGAAACTGATGGTGAAGACTGTGCTGCCATCGTGATCAAAGTATTGCAGGATAAGTTAAGGTATTCGATCCAAAAAAATGACATCAAAGCAGCTTATAGAGTGGGTACCAAATCATCTGGTACTAATAACAGGCGAATTCGTTTAAAATTAGATAGCTGCTCCCGCAAGTCTGATCTTATATCATCTGCAGTCGCTAGTAAATCCACTGTTTATGTGAATGAATGTCTGACCAGGTCCAGGCAAAATCTCTTTTTTAAACTGCGTGGCTTCTGCAAAAATTCCCCTACAATTAAACACTGTTTTGTGCGAGATGATAAAATTATAGCTAGGAGGACTGACACTGGAAAAACCTATTCAATAACCACAGAAGCTCACCTTAATTCTTTCCTCAATGACTGTGGGATATCTGCTGTATAGCCTGAATTCAAATTATAATCTCATTTAACTACCTTTGTGTACTTTAGCTCTGCCTTTCCTTTCAAAAGGTTTTAACTTTAGTTAAAAAAAAAATAATAATATTGTCATCTTTATTATTGTCTTTTTTTTCTTTTTACTCCCATGTTCCATAGTACACTGGCTTTGCCTGTGTCCTCTAGTATTAACTTCATTATCCAGTGTTCCTAAGTTTATCTCTATTTAAACTACCTCAGTTTGTTTTAGTGTAACTTTAGTATTCAACTATAGTGTACTTATAATAGTATAGTAAGCAAGCTTTTCATCTTATAGATTTCATAATTGCTTTTTTACTTTTTTGGTCATCTATTGTTATTAATTATTCTAGTTAATTTTTTACATTCCTAGTTCCCATTAAGTTTTTTTTCTTTTTACTTAAAATTACCATTAAGTTTATTTTACTTTGGAATTTTTAATCTACTTTTTTCTTTGTTTTCTATTTTGTAATTTGTCATTCTTGCCTTGTTTTCCTACAAACAGCCTTTTTATGCAGACAAGTATAGACCCAGAACTAAACCTCTTTTCCACTATCTATGACAATCATCACTTCAATGATCAAAATTGCAGATATTTTACAGCACATGATGTAAACAATGTATTAACAGATAATCACAATATCTCTGTAATCAACTTGAACGTTAGATCCCTAGGTAAACACTTCGATGATGTTAGAGCCTTGATTGAAACTATTGACAACAAATTTTCTTTTATTATACTTACTGAAACGTGGTTGAAAGAGGATACTACTCAACTCTTTAACATGCCTAACTACTCGGCAATTCACAACTGTCGTCAACTACAGAGAGGTGGTGGCACTGCTCTTTACTACCACCAAGAACTAACATGCTTAAAAGAAATTAGAACTAGAGACTGCTGTGGGGAGTATATCTTCGCCAGCTTCAGAGTCAAGGGTGCCGAGTCTGTCCTGTCTGTGGGTGCAGTCTATAGAATTCCTAACACTGATGTGTCTGAATTCAACTCAAACCTTAGAAATCTAATACTAGATAACAGACTGAACAAAAACCATCTAATTATCGCAGGGGACTTTAATATTGACCACTGCGAGCCTGAACACCCTACTGCTGTTAGCTTCCTCAACTGTATGAATTCCTGCTTCCTCATACCCTTAATCACTAGACCAACTAGAATCACTGATAGTACTGCTACGACTCAAGATCCCATCTGGACCAACATAACCTCTCCGCTTACTTCAGGTATAATCACCGATAGCACTACAGACCATTACCCCACATTTCTCTTAACTAACATTAGCAAACCACCTCTAGAGACAAGGGAGTTAAGCTTTAGGCTGCACAATGAAACTGCTATAAACAATTTTATAACTGCTGTTGATAATGTCAACTGGGAGTCCGAGTTAGGTAACATAGGGGACATCAACCTAGCAGTGCAATCTTTTCTACAAACAACTCTTAGCCTTTATAACACCCACTGTCCTATGCTTACAAAACAAGTCACAAGCAAAAGGCTTAACAATCCTTGGCTTACAAAGGGAATACTTAAATCCATTAACAAAAAACACGACCTTGAGAAGAAGTATAGGCTAGGAACAGTCTCCAAAGAATTCTCAAAGAATTACTCGTTATTGCTATCTAAAATAATTAGACGAGCCAAAACTAAATACTATGAAGATAAATGTACCCAAATAAAGAGCAACATTAAAAAAACTTGGAGCACAATTTCACAAATATTGGGATCAAAGAAGATTTTAAATAACAAACCAACACTCCTGTCAAATAACGTTGGTCAGCTTTCAGCCTCTGATTCTGCTATTGAGTTCAATAGGTTCTTCTCTTCCATTGGGTCATCCCTTGCAAATGATATTCCATCTTCCTGTACTGATGTTAAGGACTATCTTACAGGTAACAGGTATCCACAGTCTCTGTACCTAAAGCCTACTAGTTCCACTGATGTCAATGAGATAATCCTTTCCCTTAAAACCAAGTCTAGTGCCCTCGAGGAGATACCAACTTTAATTTACAAAAAACCCTCTAGATCTTTAGCCCCTGCTATTGCATTGCTCTTCAACAAGTCACTTCAACTCCAAACCTTTCCAGACATTCTAAAAAAAGCAAGAGTAACCCCTGTCCACAAATGTGGTGATCTCACAGATGTTATCAACTACAGACCTATATCAATCCTGCCTAACTTGTCAAAAATATTCGAAAAATTAATCTACAAGCAGCTTTACTCTTATCTAGCCAAACACAATATACTTAGCTCTTGTCAATATGGCTTTAGACCCAAAAAAAGCACTAACGATGCGCTTATTAGTATGATTAACTTAATTCACGCAGCTCTTGATAAAAAGGAGTTTCCTGTTGGGTTATTTGTGGACCTGCGTAAGGCTTTTGACACTGTCAACCACCAAAACCTTCTTCTTAAATTACATCATTATGGAGTCAGAGGACACTCCCTGCAATACCTCAAATCTTATCTTACTGACAGGCTCCAGTATGTTTCTGTGAATAATACAATTTCTCCCACCCTACCCATCAACATTGGTGTTCCTCAGGGCAGCATACTTGGCCCACTCCTCTTTCTCATCTACATTAATGACCTTCCAAATGCCTCCCAACACCTCAAACCAATTCTATTTGCTGACGACACAACCTTCATTTACTCCAGTCCTGACCCCCTTGCTCTAAATGCCACAGTAAATACTGAGCTAGAGAAAGTCCATCTTTGGCTATCTGCCAACAAATTCACCCTTAACATTAAAAAAAAAAAAAAAAATAAAATGTTTATTTAGGTAAGGTACATACATACAATAAATTTTTACAAAGATTGGTTGACTTATAGGTAGAGCTAGTACATACAATGCCTAAAGCCACTATTACGCAAAGCGTTTCGGGCATGATAAACTTAAATGACAAGCTTAATACTAATTGAGCATAATGAGTAGAATGAAAACAAGAAATGAAAACATAGATGAAAAATCAGCACAAATACAATTATGTCGACAAACAGCGCTCTTTAAAAAAACAGACATTGGTTGACAATAGAAGGGTAAGGTAGGTTACAGGGAATTTATTAGGTATAGCTTCGTTTTTAACTTAAACTGGTTGAGAGAGGTACAGTCTTTAACATGGTTGGGAAGGTCATTCCACATTCTGGGCCCCTTGATTTGTAGAGCATTTCTAGTTTGATTAAGTCGTACTCTAGGAATATCAAAACTGTATTTATTTCTGGTGTGGTGCTCATGGGTTCTGTTACATCCTTCTATGAAGCTTTTGAGATCAGGATTGGCATTATAGTTTAGCGTTTTATATATGTATAATACACATGAGAGAATGTGCAGTGACTTAATGTCTAACATATTCAGAGATTTGAGTAGGGGTACCGAGTGATGCCTGGGGCCAGAGTTGGATATTGTCCTAATAGCAGCTTTGTGTTGAGTAATTAGAGGACGTAAGTGATTTTGGGTAGTAGAGCCCCAAGCACAAATACCATAGTTGAGATATGGATAGATAAGGGAGTAATAGAGAGTCACCAGGGCAGGGCGTGGTACATAATATCTGATCTTAGAAAGAATGCCCACAGTTTTTTAAACTTTTTTTGATATATTTAGAATGTGTCCCTGGAAATGCAGCTTGTGGTCAATGAGAATGCCAAGGAATTTGCCATCTAATTTGTTACAAATTTGGGTATTGCTTATTTTGAGATTTATTTGATTAGAGGATTTATTGCCAAACAGAATATAGAAAGTTTTGTCAATGTTAAGGGTGAGTTTGTTGGCAGTTAG
Organism: Procambarus clarkii; assembly: GCF_040958095.1. NCBI lineage: Eukaryota > Metazoa > Arthropoda > Malacostraca > Decapoda > Cambaridae > Procambarus > Procambarus clarkii. The sequence goes on along the minus strand of NC_091230.1, from coordinate 3,546,669 downwards.
CCAAAGATGGACTTTATTTAGCTCAGTATTTACTGTGGCATTTAGAGCAAGGGGGTCAGGACTGGAGTAAATGAAGGTTGTGTCGTCAGCAAATAGAATTGGTTTGAGGTGTTGGGAGGCATTTGGAAGGTCATTAATGTAGATGAGAAAGAGGAGTGGGCCAAGTATGCTGCCCTGAGGAACACCAATGTTGATGGGTAGGGTGGGAGAAATTGTATTATTTACAGAAACATATTGAAGCCTGTCAGTAAGGTAGGATTTGAGGTATTGTAGAAAGTGTCCTCTGACTCCATAATGATGTAATTTAAGAAGGTTTTGGTGGTTGACAGTATCAAAAGCTTTACGCAGGTCCACAAATAACCCAACAGGGAACTCATTTTTATCAAGAGCTGTATGAATCGAGTTAAGCATACTAATAAGTGCATCGTTAGTGCTTTTTTTGGGTCTGAAGCCATATTGGCAAGGGCTAAGTATATTGAGTTTGGCTAGATATGAGTATAGCTGCTTATAGATTAGTTTTTCAAAAATTTTTGACAAGTTTGTCAGGATTGATATAGGTCTGTAGTTGTTAACATGTGTGAGATCACCACATTTGTGGACAGGCGTTACTCTCGCTTTTTTTAGAATATCTGGAAAGGTTTGGAGTTCAAGTGACTTGTTGAAGAGCAAAGCAATAGCAGGGGCTAAAGATCTGGAGGCTTTTTTGTAAATTAAAGTTGGTATCTCCTCAAGGGCACCAGACTTGGTTTTAAGGGAAAGGATTATCTCATTGACGTCAGTGGAATTAATAGGCTTTAGGTACAGAGACTGCGGATAGTTACCTGTACGATAGTCCTTAATGTCAGTACTGGAAGATGGAATATCATTTGCAAGGGATGAACCAATGGAAGAGAAGAACCTATTGAACTCAATAGCAGAATCAGAGGCTGAAAGCTGACCATCGTTATTAGACAGGAGAGTCTGTCAAAAGGACAAAAGGAGGATTGACAAAACGTTTTATATTCTGTTTGGCAATAAATCCTCTAATCAGATAAATCTCAAAATAAACAATACCCAAATTTGTAACAAATTAGATGGCAAATTCCTTGGCGCTCTCATCGACCACAAGCTGAATTTCCAGGGACACATTCTAAATATATCAAAAAAAGTTTCAAAAACTGTTGGCATTCTTTCTAAGATCAGATATTATGTACCCCGCCCTGCCCTGGTTACTCTCTATTACTCCCTCATCTATCCATACCTCAACTATGGTATTTGTGCTTGGGGTTCTACTACCCAAAATCATTTACGTCCTCTAATTACTCAACACAAAGCTGCTATTAAGACAATATCCAACTCTGGCCCCAGACATCACTCGGTACCCTTACTCAAATCTCTGAATATGCTAGATATTAAGTCACTGCACATTCTCTCTTGTGTATTATACATATATAAAACACTGAACTGTAATGCCAATCCTGACCTCAAAAGCTTCATTGAAGGTTGTAACAGAACCCATGAGCACCACACCAGAAATAAATAGTGTTGATATTCCTAGAGTATGACTTAATCAAACTAGAAATGCTCTACAAATCAAGGGACCCAAAATGTGGAATGACCTTCCCAACCATGTTAAAGACTGTACCTCTCTCAACCAGTTTAAGATAAAAACTAAACACTACCTAATAAATTCCCTGTAACCTACCTCACTCCTCTATTGTCGACCCATGTCTGTTATTTTTTTTTAATCAACACTGTTTGTCAACCTATTGTATTTGTGCTGCTTTTTCAGTCATGTTTCGCCTTTTTTTATCTTTATTTGTATTTGTTCTCAACACTTTTTATTCTTTATGCTCAATTAGTATTAAGTTGTGGATATTAATGTTTTTCTTGCCCGAAACGCATTGCGTAATCGTGGCTTTAGGCATTGTATGTACTAGCTCTTTCTATATATCAATCCATTAATGTAACATTACTTGTATGTATGTACCTTACCTGAATAAACATATTTATTTATTTATTTATTTATTTATACAATCTTTGACATGATTGGGGAGGTCATATTCCACATTTTGGGTCCCTTGAATTGTATCAAGTGTAATGTATCAAATGCATCCTAGTGAAGTTTCGTAGTTTTGTTTGATAAATGTTGGTTATTCTCAGTAAATAATAATAATAAGCACTATTAATTATTACATATAATAATGGTGCTTCGCCAATCAATATAATATACAATAGTGTGTGCATTGAAATGTCAAGAGAATGGAGTGTTGAAACGTCTACAGAAAACGGTGTTACGTTGGACGTTCCATGGGGTATCCTACTGCAAACAGGATGGATGGTTGTGTGGGGGGGGGGGGGGCAAGAAAGAGAGAGACAGAGACAGAGACAGAGACAGAGACAGAGACAGAGACAGAGACAGACAGAGACAGAGAGAGACAGACAGACATATATACGATTACGATTAAAGCTGCTTGACTCTGTAGTTGTATCGTCCCAATCTATTCCATTGGAAAGGAAGGTGAAAAGTGTATTGAAATTGTTAAGGATCTCTTAAAAAATGAATTGCGTGTCTCTCTAAACAAAACAGACATTATTGCTGCCTACAGAGTAGGCAAAACGACAAAACCAACTGGACAAAACCAGCGGAAAATTCGCCTAAAATTGGCCTCCCAGTCCACGAAATCTCATCTTGTCCAAACAGCTGCATCCCAACGAAAGGGAATTTACATAAACGAGTGCTTGACTAGAAAAAGACAGCACCTCATCTACCGCCTGCGTCAAATCCGTCAACAAACCCCAGACGCGATTCATCAGTGCTTCGTTAGAGATGGCGTGATTAAAGTTAGGAAAACTTCAACAGGTAAAATGTTTACAATTGCTAATGAGGATAACTTCAACACTTTCCTCAACCAATGTGGTCTGTCTCACCTCATTATCACTCCCAATGAGTCAATATAATTAACCCCCCTTGTCACCTAGTGCGGGCTAGGTATCCTAATTTCTCCTTGTTTCACTCTTTAATTACCTTTAAATTTAACTTTTACTAGTCATTTTCTGGACATAATCAACCGAGTGCTTTAATATTTCTTCAGGTCTTTTTAAGTATACGGTCATAACTAAAATACTTTTGGTTAATTATCTTTAGCTTAAATTTGCCTATGTTTATTATTCAACTTTTTCTTTGATTTCATTTATTACCAAGGTTGCCTAGCCTTGCCATACTCTATTACTCCATTGTACCCCTGGCTTTGCCTGTGTCTCAATTATGCAAATTATTACTTACAGTGTACCTGAGAGTACCTGTAAGCCCCTTGTAAGCTACCTCATTTTTTTCTTTTCTTGTTCATTTTGTTTGTGTTTTGTATAGACTTGCTTATATATATTATCCCCTTTTATGTCATAATTCTATTTTGTATTCTGTCATTCTTGCCTTGTTTTCCTGCAACCAGCCTTTTTATGCAGGCAAGTTTAGACCCTGAACTAAACCTCTTATCCACTATCTATGACAATCATCACTTTAATGATCTGAACTGCAGTTATTTTACAGCACATGATGTAAACAATGTATTAACGCATAATCACAATATCTCTGTAATCAACTTGAACGTTAGATCCCTAGGTAAACACTTCGATGATGTTAGTGCCTTGATTGAAACTATTGACAACAAATTCTCTTTTATTATACTTACTGAAACATGGTTGAAAGAGGATACTACTCAACTCTTTAACATGCCTAACTACTCGGCAATTCACAACTGTCGTCAACTACAGAGAGGTGGTGGCACTGCTCTTTACTACCACCAAGAACTAACATGCTTAAAAGAAATTAGAACTAGAGACTGCTGTGGGGAGTATATCTTCGCCAGCTTCAGAGTCAAGGGTGCCGAGTCTGTCCTGTCTGTGGGTGCAGTCTATAGAATTCCTAACACTGATGTATCCGAATTCAACTCAAACCTTAGAAATCTAATACTCGATAACAGACTGAACAAAAACCATCTAATAAACTCAGGGGACTTTAATATTGACCTCTGTGAGCCTGAACATCCTACTGCTGTTAGCTTCCTCAACTGTATGAATTCCTGCTTCCTCATACCTTTAATCACTAGACCTACTAGAATCACTGATAGTACTGCCACAACTCTAGATCACATCTGGACTAACATAACCTCTCTGCTTACTTCAGGTATAATCACCGATAGCACTACAGACCATTACCCCGCATTTCTCTTAACTAACATTACCAAACCACCACTAGAGTCAAGGGAGTTAAGTTTTAGGCTGCACAATGAAACTGCTAAAGACAATTTTAAAACTGCTGCTGATAATGTCAACTGGGAGTCCGAGTTAGGTAACATAGGGGACATCAACCTAGCAGTGCAATCTTTTCTTCAAAAAACTCTTAGCCTTTATAACACCCACTGTCCTATGCTTACAAAACAAATCACAACCAAAAGGCTTAACAATCCCTGGCTTACAAAGGGAATACTTAAATCCATTAATAAAAAACATGACCTTGAGAAGAAGTATAGGTTAGGAATTGTCTTCAAAGAATTCTCAAAGAATTACTCATTATTGCTATCTAAGATAATTAGATTAGCCAAAACTAAATACTATGAAGATAAATTTTCCCAAATAAAGAGCAACATTAAAAAAACTTGGAGCACAATTTCACAAATATTGGGATCAAAGAAGACTTTAAATAACAAACCAACACTCCTTTCCAATAACGATGGTCAGCTTTCAGCCTCTGATTCTGCTATTGAGTTCAAAAGGTTCTTCTCTTCCATTGGGTCATCCCTTGCAAATGATACTCCATCTTCCAGTACTGACGTTAAGGACTATCTTACAGGTAACTATCCACAGTCTCTGTACCTAAAGCCTATTAATTCCACTGACGTCAATGAGATAATCCTTTCCCTTAAAACCAAGTCTAGTGCCCTCGAGGAGATACCAACTTTAATTTACAAAAAAGAATCCTGATCTTTAGCCCCTGCTATTGCGTTGCTCTTCAACAAGTCACTTGATCTCCAAACCTTTCCAGATGTTCTAAAAAAAGCGAGAGTAACGCCTGTCCACAAATGTGGTGATCCCACAGACGTTAACAACTACAGACCTATTTCAATCCTGCCTAACTTATCAAAATTTTTTGAAAAACTAATCTACAAGAAGCTTTACTCTTATCTAGCCAAGCACAATATACTTAGCTCTTGCCAATATGGCTTCAGGCCCAAAAAAAGCACTAACGATGCACTTATTAGTATGATTAACTTGATTCATGCAGCTCTTGATAAAAATGAGTTCCCTGTTGGGTTATTTGTGGACCTGCGTAAGGCTTTTGACACTGTCGACCACCAAAACCTTCTTATTAAATTACATCATTATGGAGTCAGAGGACACTCCCTACAATACCTCAAATCTTACCTTACTGACAGGCTCCAGTACGTTTCTGTGAACAATTCAACTTCTCCCACCCTACCCATCAACATTGGTGTTCCTCAGAGCAGCATACTTGGCCCTCTCCTCTTTCTCATCTTCATTAATGACCTTCCAAATGCCTCCCAACACCTCAAACCTATTCTATTTGTTGACGACACAAACTTCATTTACTCCAGTCCTGACCCCCTTGCTCTAAATGCCATAGTAAATACTGAGCTAAATAAAGTCCATCTTTGGCTAACTGCCAACAAACTCACCCTTAACATTGACAAAACTTTCCATATTCTGTTTGGCAATAAATCCTCTAATCAAATAAATCTCAAAATAAACAATACCCAAATTTGTAACAAATTAGATGGAAAATTCCTTGGCGTTCTCATTGATCATAAGCTGAATTTCCAGGGACACATTCTGAATATATCAAAAAAAGTTTCAAAAACTGTTGGCATTCTTTCTAAGATCAGATATTATGTACCCCGCCCTGCCCTGGTTACTCTCTATTACTCCCTCATCTATCCATATCTCAACTATGGTATTTGTGCTTGGGGTTCTACTACCCAAAATCATTTACGTCCTCTAATTACTCAACACAAAGCTGCTATTAGGACAATATCCAACTCTAGCCCCAGACATCACTCGGTACCCCTACTCAAATCTCTGAATATGTTAGATATTAAGTCACTGCACATTCTCTCTTGTGTATTATACATATATAAAACGCTGAACTGTAATGCCAATCCTGACCTCTAAAGCTTCATTGAAGGTTGTAACAGAACCAATGAGCACCACACCAGAAATAAATACAGTTTTGATATTCCAAGAGTACGACTTAATCAAACTAGAAATGCTCTACAAATCAAGGGACCCAGAATGTGGAATGATCTTCCCAACCATGTTAAAGACTGTACCTCTCTCAACCAGTTTAAGATAAAAACTAAACACTACCTAATAAATTCCCTGTAACCTACCTTACCCCTCTATTGTCAACCCATGTCTGTTATTTTTTTTTTTAATCAACACTGTTTGTCAACCTATTGTATTTGTGCTGCTTTTTCAGTCATGTTCCCCCTTTTTTTATCTTTATTTGTATTTGTTCTCAACACATTTTATTCTTTATGCTCAATTAGTATTAAATTCTAGATATTAAGGTTTTTCCTGCCCGAAACGCATTGCGTAATAATGGCTTTAGGCATTGTATGTACTAGCTCTATCTATACAAATTAGATGGCAAATTCCTTGGCATTCTCATTGACCACAAGCTGAATTTCCAGGGACACTTTCTAAACATATCAAAAAAAGTTTCAAAAACTGTGGGCATTCTTTCTAAGATCAGATATTATGTACCACGCCCTGCCCTGGTGACTCTCTATTACTCCCTTATCTATCCATATCTCAACTATGGTATTTGTGCTTGGGGCTCTACTACCCAAAATCACTTACGTCCTCTAATTACTCAACACAAAGCTGCTATTAGGACAATATCCAATTCTGGCCCCAGACATCACTCGGTACCCCTACTTAAATCTCTGAATATGTTAGACATTAAGTCACTGCACATTCTCTCATGTGTATTATACATATATAAAACGCTAAACTATAATGCCAATCCTGATCTCAAAAGCTTCATAGAAGGTTGTATCAGAACCCATGAGCATCACACCAGAAATAAATACAGTTTTGATATTCCTAGAGTACGACTTAATCAAACTAGAAATGCTCTACAAATCAAGGGGCCCAGAATGTGGAATGACCTTCCCAACCATGTTAAAGACTGTACCTCTCTCAACCAGTTTAAGTTAAATGCGAAGCTATACCTAATAAATTCCCTGTAACCTACCTTACCCTTCTATTGTCAACCAATGTCTGTTTTTTTCTTTAAAGAGCGCTGTTTGTCCACATAATTGTATTTGTGCTGCTTTTTCATCTGTTTTCATTTCTTGTTTTCATTCTACTCATTATGCTCAATTAGTATTAAGCTTGTCATTTAAGTTTATCATGCCCGAAACGCTTTGCGTAATAGTGGCTTTAGGCATTGTATGTACTAGCTCTACCTATAAGTCAAACAATCCTTGTAAAAATTTATTGTATGTATGTACCTTACCTAAATAAAATTGTATTGTATTGTATTGTATTGTATTATATATCGATCCATTAATGTAACATTACTTGTATGTATGTACCTTACCTGAATAAACATATTTATTTATTATTTATTTTTTATTTACGATTTCTAGGCCTTAGAATAGGCAAGCAGGGGGTTGAAGACGGGCGAGGATGCAGAAATCTTGAGCTAGGAACTGGATACGAGGTGAAGAGGGGAGATGAAAGATCGGTGGCCCAACCACCGTGGGTAAGAATTGCAGCGGATGCTGCGGTTTGGTGGTAAAGTGGAGTTCTCATGGGTGCTCGCTGCTGTGTCTTGCAGGAGGCAGGGCTTCTCGTCACGGTGTTCTTTACAGCATTACGTTGGTATTCTACCGATTACTTGATTTACTCGGTCGCAGATCGTCGGTGTTTTTCTTCTTCCTGGCCTGTTTGTTGGTCTTGCTACGTGTTGATACGGTGAGGCTATCGTTACCTTGAGGTGCTTCCGGGGCTTAGCGTCCCCGCGGCCCGGTCGTCGACCAGGCCTCCTGGTTGCCGGACTGATCAACCAGGCTGTTGGACGCGGCTGCTCGCAGCCTGACGTACGAGTCACAGCCTGGTTGATCAGGTATCCTTTGGAGGTGCTTATCCAGTTCTCTCTTGAACACTGTGAGGGGTCGGCCAGTTATGCCCCTTATGTGTAGTGGAAGCGTGTTGAACAGTCTCGGACCTCTGATGTTGATAGAGTTCTCTCTCAGAGTACCAGTTGCACCTCTGTTTTTCAACGGGGGTATTCTGCACATCCTGCCATGTCTTCTGGTCTCATGTGATGTTATTTCTGTGTGCAGGTTTGGGACCAGCCCCTCTAATATTTTCCACGTGTAAATTATTATGTACCTCTCCCGCCTGCGCTCAAGGGAGTACAGTTTTAGGCTCTTTAGTCGGTCCCAATAGTTTAGATGTTTTACTGAGTGGATTCTAGCAGTAAAGGATCTCTGCACGCTCTCCAGGTCAGCAATTTCTCCAGCTTTGAAAGGTGCTGTCATTGTGCAGCAGTACTCTACTGTAGAGAGCACAAGCGTTTTGAAAAGTATCATCATCGGTATAGCATCTCTAGTGTGAAAAGTTCTTGTTATCCAACCTGTCATTTTCTTGCAGTTGTGACGGCTACTTTATTGTGTTCTTTAAAGGTAAGGTCTTCCGACATGAGTACACCCAGATCCTTTACATTGCCTTTTCGTTCTATGTTATGATTTGCCTGAGTTTTGTATGTGGTTTCCGTTTTTATATTTTCATTTTTTCCATAGCGCATGAGCTGGAACTTATCTTCGTTAAACACCATATTATTTTCTGTAGCCCATAGAAAGACCTGATCTACATCTGACTGGAGGTTCGCCGTGTCCTCTATGTTGCCTACTCTCATGAAGATCCTAGTGTCATCTGCAAAGGATGATACAGTGCTATAGGTTGTGTTCTTGTCTATGTCCGAAATGAGGATGAGAAAAAGTACTGGAGCAAGCACAGTACCCTGGGGGACTGAGCTCTTCACGGTTGATGTGCTGGATTTTATTTTGTTGACTATTACACATTGGGTTCTGTTGGTCAGGAAATTGTAGATCCATCTGCCTATTTTTCCGGTAATTCCTTTTGAACGCATTTTGTGTGCAATAACACCATGGTCACATTTATCAAAAGCTTTTGCGAAATCTGTGTAAATTACATCCGCGTTATGTTTGTCTTCCATAGCATCTAATGCCATATCATAGTGGTCCAGCAACTGCGACAGGCAAGAGCGCCCTGTTCTGAAACCGATTGATGATTGATGAAGATTAAGCCACCCAAGAGGTGGCACGGGCATAAATAGCCCGTACGTGGTGGCCCTTTTGAGCCATTACCAGTATCAAGAGCAGATACTGGAGATCTGTGGAGGCGCGACTGCACTCTGCGTGACGGGAGATGTCTCCCGGACCAAGTGGTGACCAGATGTGTGTTCCGAAACCATGTTGTCCGGGGTTATGGAGTTGCTGTGATTCCATGTATTTTGTGATTTTACTTCTTAGCACTCTCTCAAAAATTTTTATGATGTGCGATGTTAGCGCTATCGGTCTGTAATTTTTTGCCTCTGCCTTATTTCCTCCTTTATGAAGTGGTGCTATCTCTGCTGTTTTTAGTATATCAGGAATAACGCCAGTATCTAGGCTTTGTCTCCACAGAATGTGGAGGGCCTGCGATAGTGGTTTTTTGCAGTTCTTTATGAATATGGAGTTCCAAGAATCCGGGCCTGGTGCAGAGTGCATAGGCATACTGTTTATGGCTTCTTCAAAATCCAGTGGGGATAGGGTGACGTCTGATATATGATTTGATGTTGGTATCGTATCCATGAAAAAATTCATTTGGGTTATCAATCTTTAGTGTGTTTAATGGCTCGCTGAAAACAGAGTCGTACTGCGTCCTCAGTAGCTCGCTCATTTCTTTGTTGTCATCGGTAAAAGTTCCATCTCCCTTTCGCAGGGGCCCGATACTAGATGTAGTTTTTTATCTTGATTTTGCATAGGAGAAAAAATATTTCAGATTTCTTTTTATTTCACTGATGGCCTTTTGCTCTCTTTGCCTCTCCTGGGTTCTGTATGATTCTTGTAGCTTCCGTTCAATTGTTTCTATTTCTCTACCTATCGTTGGAGGTTGCTTCCAGCCAGAAATCTTCGGTTGTGTAGGGGTGCTTCAGTGGAGGAGGTGGTGTTCCAACCGAGACGTCCTCTTCTGATGAGTCAGCTGACTCAGAAGTAGATGCAGTGAATCTTAAGGGTCGAGTTCTTGTCTGTTGAGGCTTAATGGGAGTTGCAGCTGATTTAGGACGTAAAGAGGGTTCGCACGTACACGAGAGGTGGAACTGTAGCAGTAGTCGATAGAGGAGGCGTCGGCGTCTGGGTGGCTTGTGATGAAGTTGCTGGAGGAGCAGGCTTTGCTGTTGATAGTACATCCGTGAGCACGGCGGCGTTCACGGTGATGTCAGGGACCGAAACTGTATCTTGAGAGCTTGAAGTGGTGTTGGTGAAGACTTCCTCAGGAATTATGAAAGCTGGAAGACCATTTGCTTTGTATAGAATATTTAATATTCTTACGTATTCCTGGGGTTATTGCAAGCTATCATGCTAGCCGTCGATGTTAACGCTTGAACTGTGCTGTTCAGTGGTTGGTCGGTGTGGGCCGGGGGTGGCGTCGGCTGGCTCGATGAGTCGCTGGTGTTGTTTGGGAGCTGGCTCCCCATTGGCTGGTAGCAGCAGTGGGACGTCCTCCCGGAAGCTCCGGAAAAATGGCGGCTTGGGCGTTGAAACCTGAAGTAGAGGTGGTCGCTGATTGGCTTGTTGCTTCAAAGGTACTGGCTCCGGTATGTGTGGATTTCTACATGTTTTTCATGACGGCTTGTCTATGAGGCCAACGAATGGAGATTTCCGGACGATCGCTTTGCAAAGCAAATAGCATAGTGTTTCTGACTTGCAGATAATAAATAATAAATAAATAAATAAATAAAAGTTTATTTAGGTAAGTTACATACAAGATATTTTACAAAGATTGATGGATTTATAGATAGAGCTAGTACATACAATGCCTAAAGCCACTATTACGCAAAGCGTTTCGGGCAGGAAAAACATTAATGACTAAAGCTTAATACTAATTGAGTATAAAGAATAAAATGTGTTGAGAACAAATAAAAATAGAGATAAAAAGGGGAGACCATAGCTGAAAAAAGCACAAATATAATTAGGTCGACAAACAGCATTGTTTAAAAAAAAAACAGACATGGGTTGACAATTGAGGGGTGAGGTAGGTTACAGGGAATTTATTAGGTAGTGTTTCGTTTTTATCTTAAACTGGTTGAGAGAGGTACAGTCTTTAGCATGGTTGGGAAGGTCATTCCACATTCTGGGTCCCTTGATTTATAGAGCATTTCTAGTTTGATTAAGTCGTACTCTTGGAATATCAAAACTATTTATTTCTGGTGTGGTGCTCATTGGTTCTGTTACAACCTTCAATGAAGCTTTTGAGGCCAGGATTGGCATTACAGTTTAGCGTTTTATTTAATTATTTATTTATTTATATATATACAAGAAGGTACATTGGGTTTGTGAGGATACATTGGATAGTACAGTATTTACATTCTTGTAAGTGATTGTAACCTATCCACCGCTGCCCACTGAATGGGGGGCGGTGTACAGGACAAACATATAAATTTTGACACTAGCTCTCCACATATGTCAGTTGCTTAATTTAGAACCTGTACTTGAGGTCGATCTCGAACCCATTGTTGATGTGATGACTTATATTGAATTTTGTAACTAGCTCATCAAGATTGTAACTTGCTTAGCTAAATGAATTGTGGGGTTCAGTCCCTGAGCCCATTATGTGCCTCTGTAACCCTTTCCACTACCGCCCACAAGATGGGTATGGGGTGCATAATAAATGAACTAAACTAACTAACTTGTAAAGCCACTAGTACGCGCAGCGTTTCGGGCAGGTCCTTAATCTAGCAGATAATTTTAAGTAGGTAATTTCTATCAGAATTGATAAATGATAAAGATACATTGCAAGAGAAAAATGAGATGAGAGAGCTTAGTAAGTATATTAGTAAGTAACCAAGTCTGGTGCCCTTGAGGAGATACCAACTTTAATCTACAAAAAAGCCTCCAGATCTTTAGCCCCTGCTATTGCTTTGCTCTTCAACAAGTCACTTGAACTCCAAACCTTTCCAGATATTCTAAAAAAGCGAGAGTAACGCCTGTCCACAAATGTGGTGATCTCACAGATGTTAACAACTACAGACCTATATCAATCCTGCCAAACTTGTCAAAAAATTTTGAAAAACTAATCTATAAGCAGCTTTACTCATATCTAGCCAAACTCAATATACTTAGCCCTTGCCAATATGGCTTCAGACCCAAAAAAAAGCACTAACGATGCACTTATTAGTATGCTTAACTCGATTCATACAGCTCTTGATAAAAATGAGTTCCCTGTTGGGTTATTTGTGGACCTGCGTAAGGCTTTTGACACTGTCGACCACCAAAACCTTCTTATTAAATTACATCATTATGGAGTCAGAGGACACTCCCTACAATACCTCAAATCTTACCTTACTGACAGGCCCCAGTATGTTTCTGTGAACAATTCAACTTCTCCCACCCTACCCATCAACATTGGTGTTCCTCAGAGCAGCATACTTGGCCCTCTCCTCTTTCTCATCTTCATTAATGACCTTCCAAATGCCTCCCAACACCTCAAACCTATTCTATTTGCTGACGACACAACCTTCATTTACTCCAGTCCTGACCCCCTTGCTCTAAATGCCACAGTAAATACTGAGCTAAATAAAGTCCATCTTTGGCTAACTGCCAACAAACTCACCCTTAACATTGACAAAACTTTCCATATTCTGTTTGGCAATAAATCCTCTAATCAAATAAATCTCAAAATAAACAATACCCAAATTTGTAACAAATTAGATGGAAAATTCCTTGGCGTTCTCATTGATCATAAGCTGAATTTCCAGGGACACATTCTGAATATATCAAAAAAAGTTTCAAAAACTGTTGGCATTCTTTCTAAGATCAGATATTATGTACCCCGCCCTGCCCTGGTTACTCTCTATTACTCCCTCATCTATCCATATCTCAACTATGGTATTTGTGCTTGGGGTTCTACTACCCAAAATCATTTACGTCCTCAAATTACTCAACACATAGCTGCTATTAGGACAATATCCAACTTTAGCCCCGACATCACTCGGTACCCCTACTCAAATCTCTGAATATGTTAGATATTAAGTCACTGCACATTCTCTCTTGTGTATTATACATATATAAAACGCTGAACTGTAATGCCAATCCTGACCTCAAAAGCTTCATTGAAGGTTGTAACAGAACCAATGAGCACCACACCAGAAATAAATACAGTTTTGATATTCCAAGAGTACGACTTAATCAAACTAGAAATGCTCTACAAATCAAGGGACCCAGAATGTGGAATGATCTTCCCAACCATGTTAAAGACTGTACCTCTCTCAACCAGTTTAAGATAAAAACTAAACACTACCTAATAAATTCCCTGTAACCTACCTTACCCCTCTATTGTCAACCCATGTCTGTTATTTTTTTTTTAATCAACACTGTTTGTCAACCTATTGTATTTGTGCTGCTTTTTCAGTCATGTTTCCCCTTTTTTTATCTTTATTTGTATTTGTTCTCAACATATTTTATTCTTTATGCTCAATTAGTCTTAAGTTCTAGATATTAAGGTTTTTCCTGCCCGAAACGCATTGCGTAATAGTGGCTTTAGGCATTGTATGTACTAGCTCTATCTATATATCGATCCATTAATGTAACATTACTTGTATGTATGTACCTTATCTGAATAAACATATTTATTTATTATTTATTTTTATTTACGATTTCAAGGCCTTAGAATAGGCAAGCAGGGGGTTGAAGACAGGGGCGAGGATGCAGAAATCTTGAGCTAGGAACTGGATACGAGGTGAAGAGGGGAGATGAAAGATCGGTGGCCCAACCACCGTGGGTAAGAATTGCAGCTGATGCTGCGGTTTGGTGGTAAAGTGGAGTTCTCATGGGTGCTCGCTGCTGTGTCTTGCAGGAGGCAGGGCTTCTCGTCACGGTGTTCTTTACAGCATTACGTTGGTATTCTACCGATTACTTGATTTACTCGGTCGCAGATCGTCGGTGTTTTTCTTCTTCCTGGCCTGTTTGTTGGTCTTGCTACGTGTTGATACGGTGAGGCTATCGTTACCTTGAGGTTACCTTGAGGTGCTTCCGGGGCTTAGCGTCCCCGCGGCCTGGTCATCGACCAGGCCTCCTGGTTGCCGGACTGATCAACCAGGCTGTTGGACGCGGCTGCTCGCAGCCTGACGTACGAGTCACAGCCTGGTTGATCAGGTATCCTTTGGAGGTGCTTATCCAGTTCTCTCTTGAACACTGTGAGGGGTCGGCCAGTTATGCCCCTTATGTGTAGTGGAAGCGTGTTGAACAGTCTCGGACCTCTGATGTTGATAGAGTTCTCTCTCAGAGTACCAGTTGCACCTCTGTTTTTCAACGGGGGTATTCTGCACATCCTGCCATGTCTTCTGGTCTCATGTGATGTTATTTCTGTGTGCAGGTTTGGGACCAGCCCCTCTAATATTTTCCACGTGTAAATTATTATGTACCTCTCCCGCCTGCGCTCAAGGGAGTACAGTTTTAGGCTCTTTAGTCGGTCCCAATAGTTTAGATGTTTTACTGAGTGGATTCTAGCAGTAAAGGATCTCTGCACGCTCTCCAGGTCAGCAATTTCTCCAGCTTTGAAAGGTGCTGTCATTGTGCAGCAGTACTCTACTGTAGAGAGCACAAGCGTTTTGAAAAGTATCATCATCGGTATAGCATCTCTAGTGTGAAAAGTTCTTGTTATCCAACCTGTCATTTTCTTGCAGTTGTGACGGCTACTTTATTGTGTTCTTTAAAGGTAAGGTCTTCCGACATGAGTACACCCAGATCCTTTACATTGCCTTTTCGTTCTATGTTATGATTTGCCTGAGTTTTGTATGTGGTTTCCGTTTTTATATTTTCATTTTTTCCATAGCGCATGAGCTGGAACTTATCTTCGTTAAACACCATATTATTTTCTGTAGCCCATAGAAAGACCTGATCTACATCTGACTGGAGGTTCGCCGTGTCCTCTATGTTGCCTACTCTCATGAAGATCCTAGTGTCATCTGCAAAGGATGATACAGTGCTATAGGTTGTGTTCTTGTCTATGTCCGAAATGAGGATGAGAAAAAGTACTGGAGCAAGCACAGTACCCTGGGGGACTGAGCTCTTCACGGTTGATGGGCTGGATTTTATTTTGTTGACTATTACACATTGGGTTCTGTTGGTCAGGAAATTGTAGATCCATCTGCCTATTTTTCCGGTAATTCCTTTTGAACGCATTTTATGTGCAATAACACCATGGTCACATTTATCAAAAGCTTTTGCGAAATCTGTGTAAATTACATCCGCGTTATGTTTGTCTTCCATAGCATCTAATGCCATATCATAGTGGTCCAGCAACTGCGACAGGCAAGAGCGCCCTGTTCTGAAACCGATTGATGATTGATGAAGATTAAGCCACCCAAGAGGTGGCACGGGCATAAATAGCCCGTACGTGGTGGCCCTTTTGAGCCATTACCAGTATCAAGAGCAGATACTGGAGATCTGTGGAGGCGCGACTGCACTCTGCGTGACGGGAGATGTCTCCCGGACCAAGTGGTGACCAGATGTGTGTTCCGAAACCATGTTGTCCGGGGTTATGGAGTTGCTGTGATTCCATGTATTTTGTGATTTTACTTCTTAGCACTCTCTCAAAAATTTTTATGATGTGCGATGTTAGCGCTATCGGTCTGTAATTTTTTGCCTCTGCCTTATTTCCTCCTTTATGAAGTGGTGCTATCTCTGCTGTTTTTAGTATATCAGGAATAACGCCAGTATCTAGGCTTTGTCTCCACAGAATGTGGAGGGCCTGCGATAGTGGTTTTTTGCAGTTCTTTATGAATATGGAGTTCCAAGAATCCGGGCCTGGTGCAGAGTGCATAGGCATACTGTTTATGGCTTCTTCAAAATCCAGTGGGGATAGGGTGACGTCTGATATATGATTTGATGTTGGTATCGTATCCATGAAAAAATTCATTTGGGTTATCAATCTTTAGTGTGTTTAATGGCTCGCTGAAAACAGAGTCGTACTGCGTCCTCAGTAGCTCGCTCATTTCTTTGTTGTCATCGGTAAAAGTTCCATCTCCCTTTCGCAGGGGCCCGATACTAGATGTAGTTTTTTATCTTGATTTTGCATAGGAGAAAAAATATTTCAGATTTCTTTTTATTTCACTGATGGCCTTTTGCTCTCTTTGCCTCTCCTGGGTTCTGTATGATTCTTGTAGCTTCCGTTCAATTGTTTCTATTTCTCTACCTATCGTTGGAGGTTGCTTCCAGCCAGAAATCTTCGGTTGTGTAGGGGTGCTTCAGTGGAGGAGGTGGTGTTCCAACCGAGACGTCCTCTTCTGATGAGTCAGCTGACTCAGAAGTAGATGCAGTGAATCTTAAGGGTCGAGTTCTTGTCTGTTGAGGCTTAATGGGAGTTGCAGCTGATTTAGGACGTAAAGAGGGTTCGCACGTACACGAGAGGTGGAACTGTAGCAGTAGTCGATAGAGGAGGCGTCGGCGTCTGGGTGGCTTGTGATGAAGTTGCTGGAGGAGCAGGCTTTGCTGTTGATAGTACATCCGTGAGCACGGCGGCGTTCACGGTGATGTCAGGGACCGAAACTGTATCTTGAGAGCTTGAAGTGGTGTTGGTGAAGACTTCCTCAGGAATTATGAAAGCTGGAAGACCATTTGCTTTGTATAGAATATTTAATATTCTTACGTATTCCTGGGGTTATTGCAAGCTATCATGCTAGCCGTCGATGTTAACGCTTGAACTGTGCTGTTCAGTGGTTGGTCGGTGTGGGCCGGGGGTGGCGTCGGCTGGCTCGATGAGTCGCTGGTGTTGTTTGGGAGCTGGCTCCCCATTGGCTGGTAGCAGCAGTGGGACGTCCTCCCGGAAGCTCCGGAAAAATGGCGGCTTGGGCGTTGAAACCTGAAGTAGAGGTGGTCGCTGATTGGCTTGTTGCTTCAAAGGTACTGGCTCCGGTATGTGTGGATTTCTCCATGTTTTTCATGACGTCTTGTCTATGAGGCCAACGAATGGAGATTTCCGGACGATCGCTTTGCAAAGCAAATAGCATAGTGTTTCTGACTTGCAGATAATAAATAATAAATAAATAAATAAATAAAAGTTTATTTAGGTAAGGTACATACATACAAGATATTTTACAAAGATTGATGGATTTATAGATAGAGCTAGTACATACAATGCCTAAAGCCACTATTACGCAAAGCGTTTCGGGCAGGAAAAACATTAATGACTAAAGCTTAATACTAATTGAGTATAAAGAATAAAATGTGTTGAGAACAAATAAAAATAGAGATAAAAAGGGGAGACCATAGCTGAAAAAAGCACAAATATAATTAGGTCGACAAACAGCGTTGTTTAAAAAAAAAAAACAGACATGGGTTGACAATTGAGGGGTGAGGTAGGTTACAGGGAATTTATTAGGTAGTGTTTCGTTTTTATCTTAAACTGGTTGAGAGAGGTACAGTCTTTAGCATGGTTGGGAAGGTCATTCCACATTCTGGGTCCCTTGATTTATAGAGCATTTCTAGTTTGATTAAATCGTACTCTTGGAATATCAAAACTGTATTTATTTCTGGTGTGGTGCTCATTGGTTCTGTTACAACCTTCAATGAAGCTTTTGAGGCCAGGATTGGCATTACAGTTTAGCGTTTTATTTAATTATTTATTTATTTATATATATACAAGAAGATACATTGGGTTTGTGAGAATACATTGGATAGTACAGTATTTACATTCTTGTAAGTGATTGTAACCTATCCACCGCTGCCCACTGAATGGGGGGGCGGTGTACAGGACAAACATATAAATTTTGACACTAGCTCTCCACATATGTCAGTTGCTTAATTTAGAACCTGTACTTGAGGTCGATCTCGAACCCATTGTTGATGTGATGACTTATATTGAATTTTGTAACTAGCTCATCAAGATTGTAACTTGCTTAGCTAAATGAATTGTGGGGTTCAGTCCCTGAGCCCATTACGTGCCTCTATAACCCTTTCCACTACCGCCCACAAGATGGGTATGGGGTGCATAATAAATGAACTAAACTAACTAACTTGTAAAGCCACTAGTACGCGCAGCGTTTCGGGCAGGTCCTTAATCTAGCAGATAATTTTAAGTAGGTAATTTCTATCAGAATTGATAAATGATAAAGATACATTGCAAGAGAAAAATGAGATGAGAGAGCTTAGTAAGTATATTTGTAAGTAACCAAGTCTGGTGCCCTTGAGGAGATACCAACTTTAATCTACAAAAAAACCTCCAGATCTTTAGCCCCTGCTATTGCTTTGCTCTTCAACAAGTCACTTGAACTCCAAACCTTTCCAGATATTCTAAAAAAAGCGAGAGTAACGCCTGTCCATAAATGTGGTGATCTCACAGATGTTAACAACTACAGACCTATATCAATCCTGCCAAACTTGTCAAAAAATTTTGAAAAACTAATCTATAAGCAGCTTTACTCATATCTAGCCAAATTCAATATACTTAGTCCTTGCCAATATGGCTTCAGGCCCAAAAAAAGCACTAACGATGCACTTATTAGTATGCTTAACTCGATTCATACAGCTCTTGATAAAAATGAGTTCCCTGTTGGGTTATTTGTGGACCTGCGTAAAGCTTTCGATACTGTCAACCACCATAACCTTCTTCTTAAATTACATCATTATGGAGTCAGACTAGAGTACGACTTAATCAAACCAGAAATGCTCTACAAATCACGGGGCCCAGAATGTGGAATGACCTTCCCAACCATGTTAAAGACTGTACCTCTCTCAACCAGTTTAAGTTAAAAACGAAGCTATACCTAATAAATTCCCTGTAACCTACCTTACCCCTCTGTTGTCAACCCATGTATGTTTTTTTTTTTTTTCAAATCAATGCTGTTTGAATGTAATTTTCTGTAATAATTTGTAATTGTATTTGTGCTGCTTTTTCAACAATGTTCCCCCCTCTTTTACCTCTATTTTTATTTGTTCTCAACACATTTTCTTCTTTTTACCCATTAGTTTTAAGCTTTAGTCATTAATGTTTTTCCTGCCCGAAACGCTTTGCGTAATAGTGGCTTTAGGCATTGTATGTACTAGCTCTATCTATAAAGCCAACAAACTTTGTAAAATCTCTTTATGTATGTACCTTACCTAAATAAAAATTATTATTATTATTAAAGCACATTGTTATATTAAATATATATATTAAATTGTTATATTAAATATATTAATTATATTTATATATGTATAATACACATCAGAGAATGTGCAGTGACTTAATATCTAACATTTTCAGAGATTTGAGTAGGGGTACCGAGTGATGTCTGGGGCCAGAGTTGGATATTGTCCTAATAGAAGCTTTGTGTTGAGTTATTAGAGGACGTAAATGATTTTGGGTAGTAGAACCCCAAGCACAAATACCATAGTTGAGATATGGATAGATGAGGGAGTAATAGAGAGTCACCAGGGCAGGGCGGGGTACATAATACAATACAATACAATACAATTTTATTTAGGTAAGGTACATACATACAATAAATATTTACAAGGATTGTTTGACTTATAGGTATAGCTAGTACATACAATGCCTAAAGCCACTATTACGCAAAGCGTTTCGGGCATGACAAACTTAAATGACAAGCTTAATACTAATTGAGCATAATGAGTAGAATGAAAACAAGAAATGAAAACATAGATGAAAAAGCAGCACAAATACAATTATGTCGACAAACAGCGCTCTTTAAAGAAAAAAACAGACATTGGTTGACAATAGAAGGGTAAGGTAGGTTACAGGGAATTTATTAGGTATAGCTTCGCTTTTAACTTAAACTGGTTGAGAGAGGTACAGTCTTTAACATGGTTGGGAAGGTCATTCCACATTCTGGGCCCCTTGATTTGTAGAGCATTTCTAGTTTGATTAAGTCGTACTCTAGGAATATCAAAACTGTATTTATTTCTGGTGTGATGCTCATGGGTTCTGATACAACCTTCTATGAAGCTTTTGAGATCAGGATTGGCATTATAGTTTAGCGTTTTATACATGTATAATACACATGAGAGAATGTGCAGTGACTTAATGTCTAACATATTCAGAGATTTAAGTAGGGGTACCGAGTGATGTCTGGGGCCAGAATTGGATATTGTCCTAATAGCAGCTTTGTGTTGAGTAATTAGAGGACGTAAGTGATTTTGGGTAGTAGAGCCCCAAGCACAAATACCATAGTTGAGATATGGATAGATAAGGGAGTAATAGAGAGTCACCAGGGCAGGGCGTGGTACATAATATCTGATCTTAGAAAGAATGCCAACAGCTTTTTATATATATATATATATATATATATATATATATATATATATATATATATATATATATATATATATATATATATATATATATATATATATATATATATATATATTTAGAATGTGTCCCTGGAAATTCAGCTTGTGGTCAGTGAGAACGCCAAGGAATTTGTTACAAATTTGGGTATTGTTAATTTTGAGATTTATTTGATTAGAGGATTTATTGCCAAACAGAATATAGAAAGTTTTGTCAATGTTAAGGGTGAGTTTGTTGGCAGTTAGCCAAAAATGGACTTTATTTAGCTCAGTATTTACTGTGGCATTTAGAGCAACGGGGTCAAGACTGGAGTAAATGAAGGTTGTGTCGTCAGCAAATAGAATTGGTTTGAGGTGTTGGAAGGCATTTGGAAGGTCATTAATGTAGATGAGAAAAAGAGGAGAGGGCCAAGTATGCTGCCCTGAGGAACACCAATGTTGATAGGTAGGGTGGGAGAAATTGAATTATTCACAGAAACATACTGGAGCCTGTCAGTAAGGTAGGATTTGAGGTATTGCAGGGAGTGTCCTCTGACTCCATAATGATGTAATTTAAGAAGAAGGTTTTGGTGGTTGAAAGCCTTACGCAGGTCCACAAATAACCCAACAGGGAACTCCTTTTTATCAAGAGCTGCATGAATCAAGTTAATCATACTAATAAGTGCATCGTTAGTGCTTTTTTTGGGTCTGAAGCCATATTGGCAAGAGCTAAGTATATTGTGTTTGGCTAAATAAGAGTAAAGCTGCTTGTAGATTAGTTTTTCCAAAATTTTTGATAAGTTAGGCAGGATTGATATAGGTCTGTAGTTGTTAACTTCTGTGAGATCACCACATTTGTGTACAGGGGTAACTCTCGCTCTTTTTAGTATATCTGGAAAGGTTTGGAGTTCAAGTGACTTGTTGAAGAGCAATGCAATAGCAGGGGCTAAAGTTCTGGAGGCTTTTTTGTAAATTAAAGTTGGTATCTCCTCAAGGGCACTAGACTTGGTTTTAAGGGAAAGGATTATCTCATTGACGTCAGTGGAATTAATAGGCTTTAGGTACAGAGACTGTGGATAGTTACCTGTAAGATAGTCCTTAACGTCAGTACTGGAAGATGGAATATCATTTGCAAGGGATGACCCAATGGAAGATAAGAACCTATTGAACTCAATAGCAGAATCAGAGACTGAAAGCTGACCATCGTTATTGGACAGGAGTGTTGGTTTGTTATTTAAAGTCTTCTTTGATCCCTATATTTGTGAAATTGTGCTCCAAGTTTTTTTAATGTTGCTTTTTATTTGGGTAAATTTATCTTCGTAGTACTGTATTTAGTTTTGGCTCGTCTAATTATCATAGATAGCAATAACGAGTAATTCTTTGAGAATTCTTTGGAGACAATTCCTAACCTATACTTCTTTTCAAGGTCATGTTTTTTAATAATGGATTTAAGTATTCCCTTTGTAAGCCAGGGATTGTTAAGCCTTTTGGTTGTGACTTGTTTTGTAAGCATAGGATAGTGGGTGTTATAAAGGCTAAGAGTTTTTTGAAGAAATGGTTGCACTGCTAGGTTTTTTTACTCAGTTTCTCACGAGTAGGTTGGCCGTGTTTTGGTTTTATAGTAAATCGTCAAGGTTGCACTGCTAGGTTTTTTTTACTCAGTTTCTCATGAGTAGGTTGGTGGTTTTTTTGGTTTTATAGTAAATCGTCAATTGTATCTTCTGATCTTTGTCTGTAGGGATAACATTCCTACTTACAATATCTTTCAGGACCCTTTCCTCCGTTTTATGAGCTGTGGAAAAGAAGTTCCTGTAAAATAGTCTAATAGGGGGTACAGGTGTTGTGCTAGTTGTCTCTTCAGAGGTTGCATGGCGTTTCGCTTTCCTTCTTATGATGTCTTCAACGAAACCATTGGAGAAGCTGTTATTGACTAGGACCTGCCTTACCCTACAGAGTTCTTCATCGACTTGCTTCCATCCTGAGCTGCGGCTGAGAGCACGGTATCTCTTATTTTATTTGTTCTCAACTCATTTTATTCTTTATGCTCAATTAGTATTAAGCTTTAGTCATTTAAGTTTTTCATGCCCGAAACGCTTTGCGTAATAGTGGCATTAGGCATTGTATGTACTAGCCCTATCTATAAATCCATCATTCTTTGTAAAATCTCTTGTATGTATGTACCTTACCTAAATAAACATTTATTTATTTATTTATTTATCTATAAATCCAACAGCATGTGTGTAACTTATTTATTTATTTATTTATTTATTTATTTATTTATTTATATACAAGAAGGTACATTGGGTTAGAGAGAATACATAGCATAGTATTTACAATCTTGTAAAGCCACTAGTACGCGCAGCGTTTTGGGCAGGTCCTTAATCTAACAGATAATTTTAAGTAGGTAAATTCTAGCAGAATTAATAAAATGATAACAGATACATTGCAAGGAAAAAAATGAGATGAGAGAGAATAGTAAGTATATTAAAGAGAATAGTAAGTATATTAAAGCATATTGGTATATTAAAGCTTTGGTTGATTACATTGACAACTTGATTGGTAATTTAAACAAGATTAACAGACACCGTACAGCAGATTGATAGCACATATAAGAAGACAGCAATGATCACAATGGTAAAGATGTTCGGATTGGGTACATAAAAATAGGGAGATTGGATAGCAATAGATTCAGTGCAATTTTAAAGCAACAAGGTAAAAAAAACAATGCAGATGAGATTAGGTACCTTTTAGATTTGTTTTTGAATGACGCAAAAGTTGGACAGCTTTTCAATTCATTAGGGAGTGAGTTCCATAGACTGGGTCCTTTTATTTGCATAGAGTGTTTACACAGATTAAGTTTGACTCTGGGGATATCAAAGAGATATTTATTTCTGGTGTGGTGATAATGGGTCGAGAAGGGTGACTTAAAGAGGCTTCGAGGCAACACACACCAAGATATATTACATCTGTCCAGGGAGAGTTTCAGAGCAGGATTTGCATTTAAGAACAGGGTTTTGTAAATGTAATTGAGACAAGAAAATTTGTGGAGTGAGATTATGTTTAGCATGTTAAGGGAGTTAAACAAGGGGGCTGAGTGTTGTCTGAAAGCAGAATTTGTTATTATTCTGATAGCAGATTTTTGCTGGGTGATGATGCACTTGTGGTTTGCAGTGGTTGAACCCCATGCACAGATACCATAATTAAGATAAGGATATATTAGTGCATAATACAGAGAGATGAGAGCAGAGTTAGGTACATAATATCTGATTTTGGAGAGTATCCCAACTGTTTTAGAGACTTTCTTAGTTATGTGTTGTATGTGGGTGCTGAAGTTGAGTCTCTTGTCTAGGAATAGGCTACGAAACTTTCCATCATTTTTATCGCTAATGTTTACATTATCTATCTGAAGCTGAATTGCATTTGTAGATGTGCTTCCAAATAAGATGTAGTAGGTCTTTTCTATGTTAAGTGTTAGTTTATTGGTTGACATTCATAAGTGGACTTATTTTAGTTCATTATTAACAACATCATTTAATATATGTGGGTTGGGGTTAGAGTAGAAGAGGGTAGTATCATCAGCAAACAAAATAGGTTTCAGAATGTTAGAGACATTAGGCAGATCATTGATGTATATAAGAAATAGGAGAGGTCCCAAGATGCTGCCCTGTGGCACTCCAACGGTTATTGGTAGAGTGGGAGAGGTTATATTATTGATGGTTACACAATGGTGTCTATCACTAAGATAGTGTCTAAGATATTGTCATTGGTGTCTAACAAAATAAAATCCAGCCCATCAACCGTGAAGAGCTCAGTCCCCCAGGGTACTGTGCTTGCTCCAGTACTTTTTCTCATCCTCATTTCAGACATAGACAAGAACACAACTATAGCACTGTATCATCCTTTGCAGATGACACTAGGATCTTCATGAGAGTAGGCAACATAGAGGACAAGGCGAACCTCCAGTCAGATGTAGATCAGGTCTTTCTATGGGCTACAGAAAATAATATAGTGTTTAACGAAGATAAGTTCCAGCTCATGCGCTATGGAAAAAATGAAAATATAAAAACGGAAACCACGTACAAAACTCAGGCAAATCATAACATAAAACGAAAAGGCAATGTAAAGGATCTGGGTGTACTCATGTCGGAAGACCTTACCTTTAAAGAACACAATAAAGTAGCCGTCACAACTGCAAGAAAAATGACAGGTTGGATAACAAGAACTTTTCTCACTAGAGATGCTATACCGATGATGATACTTTTCAAAACGCTTGTGCTCTCTAGAGTAGAGTACTGCTGCACAATGACAGCACCTTTCAAAGCTGGAGAAATTGCTGACCTGGAGAGCGTGCAGAGATCCTTTACTGCTAGAATCCACTCAGTAAAACATCTAAACTATTGGGACCGACTAAAGAGCCTAAAACTGTACTCCCTTGAGCGCAGGCGGGAGAGGTACATAATAATTTACACGTGGAAAATATTAGAGGGGCTGGTCCCAAACCTGCACACAGAAATAACATCACATGAGACCAGAAGACATGGCAGGATGTGCAGAATACCCCCATTGAAAAACAGAGGTGCAACTGGTACTCTGAGAGAGAACTCTATCAACATCAGAGGTCCGAGACTGTTCAACACGCTTCCACTACACATATGGGGCATAACTGGCCGACCCCTCACAGTGTTCAAGAGAGAACTGGATAAGCACCTCCAAAGGATACCTGATCAACCAGGCTGTGACTGATACGTCCGGCTGGGAGCAGCGGTGTCCAACAGCCTGGTTGATCAGTCCGGCAACCAGGAGGCCTGGTCGACGACCGGGCCGCGGGGACGCTAAGCCCCGGAAGCACCTGAAGGTAACCTCAAGGTGAGGTATCACTAATTCTGCATCTATGTATGTACTTTTCGTAAATAAAATATTATTATTATTATTACATAATATTCTAATAACATGGACAATCGTAGGTAAATTTCACAACACATGTGTGACTGTTAAAATATAATTTTCATTAAAATTGAACCAATCATAACTATTCTGCTGTCTATGGCAATATACGGGTACTACAAGACATAAATTGGTATATGAGGAAGAGTTAGTGCCTTGAAAAAATATAACTGGGAATATACCATAGAGGTACTATATAGATTAGCAACATAAGAGACTATAAGCATTTAGTCACATATGTGCTGTCTTGTGCGAGAACGGGTTGCGGCCAGGGACGGTGGGGTCCATCCTTCCGTCGGGCCCACAGCACGGTGTGGGAGTTCGCGGCAAATGTGGTTTGCACTTCAGAGGGTTCGGGTTGCCAGCGAATCGATGATCCAGCTCCGATGGAGCGTCATATTGACAAGTTTCTGGGTCTCTATGTGGCGCCTTTTCCCGACTGCGAGCTGTCCGAACCCGAAGGTTTTCAGGCGGCTATGACTCATTCAGCAGATCGGCCTAGTCCATTATGAGACTGGTTCGTCCTTCTCCTCGAGTCTTCGCGTCTGGAGTTTTTGACTCAAGTCTATCACCATCTCTATAATGATCAGGTGGCTTCATCGATAGTGTCCCACCTACGGGCTTCATCTCAGCGGCAGTATGAAGTTTCTTGGCGGTCCTTCCGGATCTTCTTGTATCTTCGTTGTTGTACTTACTTCTTTTTCTGTTACGGTTGTTTTGTCCTTTCTCACGCGGCTGTTTCAGGACTGTCATCTGATGCCAAATACTGTTGCCTCATATCGTGCAGTGCTGGCGGAGCCGCTGCAGCTTGCTTTTGGCACAGATGTTACTTCTCCACCGTTTCGCAAGCTGTCTCGGGCATTGTTTCACCTCCGGCTTGCTCATGCGCCGCCTGAGCCGTTCTGGTCTTTAGACAGGGTGCTCTCCTATCTATCTTCTCGGTTTATTGTACCTCCTTCGGTTCAGGATTGTTTTTCCAAGGCTCTTTTCTTATTGGCATTGGTTGTGCCAATAGGTCGTGCTCTCCTATCTGTCTTCTCGGTTTATTATACCTCCTTCGGTTCAGGATTGTTTATCCAAGGCTCTTTTCTTATTGGCATTGGTCGTGCCAATTTTCTTATTAGCTCTTGGTCGTGTTGATAGGTTAGTTCGTTTGTTGTCCTGCACCCTGCCTTTAGACAGGGTGCTCTCCAATCTGTCTTCTCGGTTTATTGTACCTCCTTCGGTTCAGAATTGTTTTTCCAAGGCTCTTTTCTTATTGGCATTGGTCGTGCTAATTTTCTTATTGGCTCTAGGTCGTGTTGATAGGTTAGTTTGTTTGTTGTCCTGCACCCTGCCTTTAGACAGAGTGCTCTCCTATCTGTCTTCTCGGTTTATTGTACCTCCTTCGGTTCAGGATTGTTTTTCCAAAGCTCTTTTCTTATTGGCATTGGCCTCTGGGGGTTGAGTGGGTGGGAGCTTCATGCTCTCCTCCGGCGCAGGGGTTTCTGCTCTTTTGGTCGTGTTGACAGGCTAATTCGTTTGTATCGGTCTCCTTTTCTGGCGAAGTATGAGACTGCTGCTTTCCGGAGGGGCCCTTGGGTTGTTGATGCTTGGTTGGTCGGGCCGGGGGTTCATCATGTGTTGTGTCCAGTTGCGGCGCTCCTCTGTTATTTGTCCTACGGCCTCGGTGGCTGGGCACACGCTTTGGGTTGATCCAGTTTTCCTTCTTCCCTGTTCCCAGGTTAGGCTCTCTCAGGTTTTCCGCAGGGCTATTAGGTCCAGCCAGACTGCAGTCAATCGCCGTGCCCATGACATTCCTAAGTTTGCTGCATTTGCTGCAGTCTTTGGTAACATGTCTTGGGTTGATTTGGGCATGGGGGTTTTTGGTGATTGAACAGGGTCCTGGCTGCACGCTACCGCGTAAATTTTCCTGGGCCTAGTGGGGCTTGTGTTGCTTTGGGTCGGCGGATGCAGCCAGTTGTCTCAACTTCGGGTTGAGATGTGGACACCGACAGCCTCCCGGGTAAGTCTCTCTTGTTTTTGTCTTTGGTGAAGTAGCTCCGGAGAGCCAAAGGGGCTCCCCCCTCCCCCCCAGAAAACCAGCGTTGAGAATGTATTGAAACACCGTTTTCTGGGTGAGTCCCGGAGGCTCCCTGGCAACCCCCCGATCCCATTGGTTGGCGCGGTAGGTCTGTGGCTCCCCCCTTTCACCTCCTCCCCGGAAGGGGGGAGCTGTGTAGACAAGCGGCACGGATTGTGTGAAGTTATGCTCATTTTCTTTTGGGGAGTTCTGTCCACTCATTTGATTATTTTCATTGTTTTAACCAGAATAGAGATTTGATTTTGGTCGCATACCTTTCTGGGTGCCTGTCCCTGTCGATGGCAGATATAGAATGCTCCAAATCCCACAAGCATTTCTATACCCCATTGCTCCTCGTGCCTCTCTGAGGGGAGGGGGTCCCAGGTAGGCCTAGAACTCTATCCACACTGACTGATGCCAAAGTTTAGTGATATCCATATCAGCCTGGATAGCTCCAGGGAGCCTCCAGGACTTGCCCAGAAAATGGGGTTTCATTACATTCAACGCTGGTTTTTTGGGGATCCTAAAAGATAATCTGAATATATATGGCATGAAGAAAACACAACCACTTTATAAAAGATATATATATTATGCACACTATAAAAACATTCATGTATATTTATACATACACACTGGGTACAAATATATACATCAATTATTTTCACAATTACAATTTAGATATACAGCATTGTCAGCTAAATGTAATTAATAACTGTAAATTTCATATCTACAAAAGGAATACAAGTATTGCATTAAATGCCCTTGAGGTACTAAAAAATAACAACATTGTTCATTAATGAATGCTCACTAATTAACTATGATGAAAACTATCAATGACAATTTTTGTTTGTTTCTCTTCTGGGAAGTAAAACAAAAATAAGAGGCAGTAAGCGTGAAGAACAATAGTGCATCTCATTGCCACTTGGCTTCCCCCTCACATGTATCATACCGAATGATTTAAAGGAGGACCTTACCTTGAGGTTACCTTGAGGTGCTTCCGGGGCTCAGCGTCCCCGCGGCCCGGTCGTCGACCAGGCCTCCTGGTTGCTGGACTGATCAACCAGGCTGTTGGACGCGGCTGCTCGCAGCCTGACGTATGAGTCACAGCCTGGTTGATCAAGGACCCTGTACACTTCTTATGGAAGTTTTACATGGTGAATGAGAAAAAAAAAAAACGTTCAGTGTAATGAAACTCCAATTTCTAGGTGAGCTCCTGTGGCTCCCTGAGCCACCATATCTGATATAGATGCCATCTAATAGGTGCCATCAGTCACGGTGTTCTCTGGCCTACCGGGGACGCAAAGTCAGACCCTGGTCTCCTCACAGAGGTGCAGGGATCTGTGGTATTTATATATTAAGTTATTAATTTATGCCACCACCAAGGTAAGCATCCAGAAAATACAGTTGGCTGCTTCCAATACCTGCAGACTCAAAAATGGCCATAGGATTCACCAAATTATGTAAACAAATGACCAAAAAAGTTATAGTTCAGTGCCCACTTGTTCGTCCCAGTCATAACCCCCACCCTCTCCCTCGTTTGGAGGAGGCAGGCCACAGATCACAGGCCACTCCACTGCCAGCTTGATGAATGATATAAGAACTCGACTCTGAGGGGAGGGAGTGAGTCAGGAAGCTCATCCAGAAATTGAAGTTTCATTACATTCAATGCTTGTTTACTTGGGGGAGCCAAATGTGGCTCTCTGAAGCTAACTACCCATAGAGAAGGAAGAAATGGGCACACATCAAGGTGGAGGGAGCACCACACGTATTTAAACGAAGACCAAGATTACTGGCATAAAAGCCGACCCAAGGCCATACAGGGGTAATGAAGCCCCGGAACACTGTCCAAGCATGAGCCGCCAACACCTTGGACAACCCTGTGCCCGAAACCAGCCCAGGATAGAGATGTCCAAAAACAGCCAAAAACTGGCAAACCCCCGAACTCCATGGATGCAAGTAAAGACAGCAGGCTGGTGAGCGAGGAGAACAGTACAGATAACCTGAAAAGAAAAACCCTGTAACTGGGGACCCAGGAGACCAGAGCAACCCATAAAGGAAACTACCAAGGAAGAACCGGTTGCACAAAGGGCGGGACAGAAACTGCCTCCCAAGAACAGACAGGAGAAGCACCCTCAGCTGCACCAACAAACCCTAAAGACCTAGGACCCTTCCGGAGGCCAACCAACCCAATCTCAAGCAGAAAAGAATGGGCTGGCAGCAACAAGGAAACAGCCCAATAGGGTGAAAGGCCAAGAACCGGAGTCAGAGGAGAGAACCAAGTTCAGAAACCAGCAACCTGGAACAAGCTGAACGGAAGGGAACAGCAATACTGATCGGAAAAAGAGAAGAAACATGGGCTAGAGACAGGGCTAGCCCAGGTTGCAAAATGCAGGCTGGAGAAGAAAACCACCAAAAAACCAGTGATGAATGTAATGAAACACCATTTTCTGGGCGAGACCCGGAGGCTTCCTGGAGCTATACCGGGCTGATGTGTATATATTAGACTGTGGCAACAGTCAGTCAGTGGAGTTCTTAACCTACCGGGGACCACGCGTCAGAACCTGGCTGCCCTTAGAGAGGCACGAGGAGCAATGACACTCCTAACCAGTTTGAAACAGTCTGTGTCTGTTATCTACCAGGTCAGGCACCCAGAAAGGTAGGAATCCCAAAACAAACTACAGCTAGTTAAATATTGCAAACTGAAAGCCAAACGAGCAAGTAGAACTCCCCAATCAGAAAACAAGCAAACAAGCATGACGTCACTACAGCCGCCATGCCGCTGTCTACGTAGTTCCCCACTTCGTAGGAGGGGAAAGGGAGGAGGGGGGGGGGTGGCTCCAGACCTCCCATGCAGGCTAGCCAACCCCAGTTCAGAGGCTGAATATCAAACTGCAAAAAAAACAATGACCTGAGGAAGAGAGGGATGCTGGGGAGCCTCTGGATCTCACCCAGAAAAATGGCGTTTCATTACATTCAACGCTGGTTTCTGTGGAGAGTCCCTCCGGCTCCCCGGAGCTACCTAACCAAAAATAAAGGGAAAAGAGGGACTTGCCCAAGAGGCGGCCGCCACTCGCTCCTCATCTCAAAGTTGACACAACTGGCTACACATGCCCGAGAAGGGCCCATAACATTAACGAGGTACAGCACGGCCAGGACCCTGTTCGACCTCTCGTGCCCGAAGGTCAGCCCAGGACATATTACCAAAAACAGCAGCCAAAGCCACGAACTTATGAATGCCGTGGGCACGGGGACAGACCGCAGGCTGGCTGGACCGAAGAATCCTGTGGACGACCTGGGAGACCCGCGCCCAGGAACAAGGAAGATGGGAAACTGGGTCAACCCAAAGTGCATCCCCTGCCACGGAGGTAGGGGGACGCACCTGAAAAAACAAAAACAAAAAGTACTGGGGCCAGAGCGGCAGTGGCAGACCTAACACCGACTACACTGACTCCTCTACATATGAGGAGAACTGACAGTGGAGCAGCCTATGAGCCATGGCCTTCTCCCCCTTCGCCTCCCAAGCAACTGGGAGGGTGGAACAAACGAGCGGGTGCTGGGTTATAATGTTTTCAGCTGTTTGTTTGCATAATTTGGGATGTTCAATGGTCGTTTTCGAGTCTGCAGGTATCGGAAGCAGCCAGCTGTGGTTTGTTGTGTCTCATTAATTTTTTGGACGCTTTCCTTGCTGGTAGCATAAATGAATAACTTAAAATATAAATGCCAGAGCCTTCAGCACCTCTATGAGGAGACCAGATTCTGGCTCTGGGTCCCGCTCTGGGTCTGTAGGGGCGCCTGACAGCTGAGTGGACAGCGCTTCGTATTCGTAAACCTGAGGTTCCCGGTTCGATCCCCAGTGGAGGCGGAGACAAATGGGCAAAAAGTTTTTTCACCCTGATGCCCCTGTTACTTAACAGTAAATAGGTACCTGGGAGTTAGACAGCTCCAATGGGCTGCTTCCTGGGGGTGTAAAACAAAAAGGAGGCCTGGTCAAGGACCGGGCCGCAGGGACACTAAGCCCCGAAATCATCTCAAGATAATCCCGGTTGGCCAGAGAACTCTGCAATTGTTGGCACCTAGTAGATGGTATCTACATTGCAGATGGTAGCTTCAGGGAGCCATAAGGGGCTTTTCCCCCAAGAAAAGATATACATGTTTTAAGTGAGATCAAAACAAATGTTATTGCTTACAGAAATATTTGTTTGATAATTATGGAATAAAAAAACTTGGACTTGCTTCAGCAACATGTTTTAGAAGCTTATCATTAAATGTTATTTGATCATGTGAAAGCTACGGTGGGGATAAAAACCTTATAACCTAACTTTCTAGGTTATACTTGTGATTTGGGCATACATAAATTTTACTCAAGAGTAAATATATGTTTTATTAATATAGAACACTTGAATTTAATCAAATATAAGGCCAAAACCTTGAAATAAAAATGTACAATATATAAATATATTTTAATATGCATGGATTCACATAATTAAAAAATTTGTGACTGACATTTTTTGCTTACTCCTCTAATAAAGCGACAATATCCGATACAGTCATGTACTTAAGCATATCCTTCACTTGGATTTAAAAATGAAGCTTTCATATATGGGTCAACTGCATTATCATCAAAATAATGTAAAGCTTTAGAAAACGAAGTAAAGTTAAAAACAGCTGTTGAAAAACAGATGAATCAGGAAAAGTTCTGGAAAAGCAGGTGGCTCAGATTTGAGTGTGTAGGTTTCCACTATTTGTCCAATTTATCCCATCTTAAGACACCAAATACTGTCATCCTTAATTCATGGCATCTGTGAAAAAATAAATAAATAAATAAATAAATAAATAAATAAATAAACAAATAAATAAACAATCATTAATTATAATGAAATGCCTCTTTCTGGTGGGGCATCAGCGACTCCCTAAAGCTATCTTGTCATGATAGCTCCCTCCAACTGATTCACATTACCCTTAAGTCCTGTATGGCCTACCAGGAACCAGAGCCAGAACCTGGTCTTTTCACACAGGAACAGAGAGTTGGGGATTGCTAAGATCACCCTCACTGAGCAATGTGGGGCTCATCAATTTGGAGACTGAACAGAAAAATTAGGAAAGGTAATTACCTAAATGTTAATCACCTAAGTGTAGTTGCAGGATGAGTGCTACGCTCTTGGTGCCCTGTATTCCAAGCACTCTTTGTCATATAACGCTTTGAAATTACTGACAGTTTTGGTCTACCACTCTGTTTGCGAAAGTGAATTTTCTTATATTTCTTGAGCAGCTTTATTTAGTTAGTTTAAATCTATGACCTCTTGTCCTTGAAGATCCATGTCTCAGCAATTCATTCCTATCAATTTTATCGATTCCTGGTATTATTTTGTAAGTAGTGATCATATCGCCTCTTTTTCTTCTATCTTCTAGTTTTGGCATATTTAACCCCTGGGCAGCGCTTGCGATTATAGCCTGCAACACCGCGAGCCGCAAAAAACCCAGCATTGAATGTAATGAAACGCCATTTTCTGGGTGAGCCCCGAAGGCTCCCTGGAGCTTATCGGGCTAATGTATGTTATATTGGACTGGGACATTAGCTAAGGAGTTCAGACCTACCAGTGCCAGAACCTGGCCCCTACAGAGAGGTTTCAGGGAGCAATGGCCCTGGAAAACCCATTTGTGGTTGGGGGTTTTCCTTATCTGCCATCGACCGGAGTTAGGCACCCAGAAAGGTAGGCATAACAAAACAAACCCCACATGGTAAAAAACTAAAACAAAAAAATGAACAGAGAGGTAGAAACTCCCTACAATCACAAGGAAACAAGCAAACATCACACTTTACTGACGTGCCGATCGTCCAAGGGAGCCGGTAGGCCGAGAAGACAGCATGAGGGATTTGTGATCCTGTGGTCCTGGGTTCGATCCCAGGTGCCGGCGAGAAACAATGGGCAGAGTTTCTTTCACCCTATGCCCCTGTTACCTAGCAGTAAAATCTGCTAGGTAACCTGGGTGTTAGTCAGCTGTCATGGGCTGCTTCCTGGGGTTGGAGGACACTAAAAAGCCTTGAAATCATCTCAAGAACCTCAAGATAGCCCTCCCCGCCCTGAGAGGGGAAGGAGAGCAGGCCAGAGGTGAAACAAAACACGAGAAAGCATACGAAACGTCATACTGTTGCCAAGATGAAGCTCGCAGGTGGGACACCGTCAACAAAGCCACCTGAACACCACAGATACCTGGTTGATACCTGGTTGATGGGGTTCTGGGAGTTCTTCTACTCCCCAAGCCCGGCCCGAGGCCAGGCTCGACTTGTGAGAGTTTGGTCCACCAGGCTGTTGCTTGGAGCGGCCCGCAG
Source organism: Procambarus clarkii (assembly GCF_040958095.1). Classification (NCBI taxonomy): domain Eukaryota; kingdom Metazoa; phylum Arthropoda; class Malacostraca; order Decapoda; family Cambaridae; genus Procambarus; species Procambarus clarkii. The sequence goes on along the minus strand of NC_091230.1, from coordinate 3,512,774 downwards.
GCCCACATACCCACCACAGCCCGGTTGGTCCGGCACTCCTTGGAGGAATAAATCTAGTTTCCTCTTGAAAATGTCCACGGTTGTTCCGGCAATATTTCTTATGCTTGCTGGGAGGACGTTGAACAACCGCGGACCTCTGATGTTTATACAGTGTTCTCTGATTGTGCCTATGGCACCTCTGCTCTTCATTGGTTCTATTCTACATTTTCTTCCATCTATTCTACATTTTCTTCCACAGAGATGGTGATACCTGTGTCAAAATACCAGACACGAACAGCCGAGGGGAAGGCTGAACCAGTCACGTACAGGACCAATTCAACCTGCCGAAAGAGGCGGAGCCGCGGGAAAATGCCCCGGGTTCGGACACTTATCAAGTAGCGTCTGAAAATAAAGCTGGGCCGGCCACCAAGGAACCATAAGGACTGCTCTCGTGGGAATGGGCTGCAACCGAGCCAGAACCTGAAGCAACAGCTGGACCAGGAGAAGAGGCGCAGGTACCCCCACCTCGACCAGTCCTGCCGAAAAGCATCCACCGTGAATGCCTCGCACGTGGGTAAGGGTGCCACATAAAAAGGCCGACACCTAGACCACGCCAACTCGAAGACATCCATGGCCAGGAGTCCACACGTCCGACAGAGCCAACAAAACGAGTCAGCGACAACTGGCCAATCCGCGAACAGAGGAATGAACCGAGACAGCTGTCCGCCAGAACACAGGACATACCCCGGACATGAACCTCTCGATTAGCCAAACCCCGAGAATCCAGCAAACGAGCCACTATGGAACCAACCCCAAACGTCAACAACTAAGAGAAACCCTGTGGTTCCGGCAAGACCCGCCAGAGAACAGTCCGAACAGAGCTGAATGGTAGAGCCCCGAGTGACCCAAACCCTCCGAAGCGCAAACCAGACAGCCCAAACTCCCGAATCATGCTGTGAGCTCGATGGACGGACAGACTCCACCATCCCTGGCCGACCTGGTGAGCACTGGTCACAAAGCCCCAGCCGAGAGATGACCCGTCCGTGAACACATCGAGCGAAGGCTCGGGAGGTGCCAAGGCACGGAACCCCGAAAACCCCAAAGAGGAAGCTGGTGATGCAGCACCAACACAATATCCCCGGAGGAACGAACCCAACGCATGCAAGAGGCAGAAGGGGAGTCTCCGAAGAACAAACCAAACAGGAACCAAACAGACGCCGAAACCAAACCTGACCCCGTCGGCAGACCAGCACGTCGAAGTTCAAACTCCCGCACAACTGCTCAAGCAAGCGCTGAGCAACCCGGGACCCCCTCATGTACAGCCGAAGGCGGGACCACAGCCGCAGTAACACTTCTGGAGGGAAAGACAATGAGTGGCCCAATAGCCCTAAACAAGGGCCAGGTCCAAACCCAGGATAGAAACAGATGGAATGGCCTCCAGATCACCAGGAAAACGAACCCGGCGATCTGGAAAGAACCACACCCTTGGCGAGCAGACAAGCGGACTGACTGGGAGCCCACACCAGCCAGTCGTCGAGGTAGGCCAGACACCGAATCTCAAGCAGACTCAGATAGGGCACTAAGATCCGGTAAAGATGCAAAAATTACACCAAGTGCCAATTACAAAATAGGGAAGGCAACAGAAGCAGCAAGCCTGAAGCCCCACCACCAACTGTGCCAGTCCCGGAAAACTGAAGAGGAACGTGCCAAGAAGTGACCTGGAGGTCCAGGGCCACCATCCAGGAACCCGGCCCCATCAGAAGCCGGACAGAAGATAAGAGTCCTCGGGGGAGGGCATAGAATCCAGGGCGCAGAATGAAGAAGTCCAGAAGAACCGCAGATGCGAAAGGCCCATGACTGCAAAGAGCAGACGGGAACCTTAGAAGGATGGGGCGGATCGACTACGTCCAACGCACCCACTAAGATGACATGACGAAGCACAGGGGAAGAAGCCCACCCCGCCAGCTCTGAACCCCCCAAAGGGGAAGAAGCTGTCCACCGACGCCACCAGAGGCCGGAAGACAACCGAAAGCGCCCACCAACAGCGGGACCATGCGAGAGTCAACAGAGCAAGTTGCTCCCCCAGTGCCCCGTCAACAGAGGAGGGAACAGTACCCCATCCGAAAGAAAAAGTACACACACACATACACACATGTATATACACATACATATACATACACACAAGGTATGTTACACACACGTGTGTACACACATGTGCACACACACACAGCGTACACATACACTTTAAAAGAAAAGTACAAGTCACCGACCAGTGGGCAGAGAGCACCACGCCAGCCAGGCAAAGAAAGCACAAAACTGCATCAAAAGGTCCACCTCGACAACAAAACCTCAAAGTCCCAGCACGACCACAACATGTGCCAAGACCCAAAAAGATAAGTCTGCAAGGCAGGAAGACCCCAGAACACCAGAAGGCGGAACCGGGTCACACGAGGAAACAAAGCCCCCTGAACCCACAAATGGGGCCCAAGAGGAAGAAACCTCCGGAACGAAACCAAAGAATCCAAAGGAACCCAGAATCGAACCAGGGGGAGCCCAAACCACCACATTTACCGGCAGAGAACACCACAGAAAGGCAAAGCACAGCCCCCCAGACAGAACCCCCAGAGAAACGGTCATAACAGACTGAAAACCGAGGGACAAGGTGTGGGAGCAAGCATAACAGCCAGGGACACTGAACCCAAACCCAAGGGCCCCAGACTCAAAACAGACAAAAAGGGAAACCCAGTGTAAAATCAACACCCAAACGTTCCGAGAGGAACAGGAAACGGGCAGAAAACACCAGAAAAGCAAAGAAACGACAACAGGAGAATAAAACCCCTGAAAAAGGATGAAAACTCACCCAAGAAGCTCGCTCGCACACCCAGACGCATGTAAACAAACCGCAATGCCGCCCTGGTGGCCACGCCGGGAACCAGGCAGACGAAAATGGCCGCCAGACAGAGGGCTGTGACCGACGAAATAAAAGATACGAAAACACGCCAGCAAAAGAGGGAAACAAGCAGACTGGATGGGCGAAACACTCCGGCCAAAAGTATAAAACCCAGGCAGGGGCAAACCGCCCCAGAACTGCTAGCAGGCATCCCTCACAGCCCCGTGAACCAGCAACAGAGGCCCTGGGGCAGAGCCGTCCTCCAAGCCCTCCGCCCTTAAAGAATAGCAAGAGTCCATGGGAAAGGCAGCAAGAAAGGGCCGCTAGTAAGGCCCAGAAGCCTTGGCAGGAGGAACAGGCTCGAAAACCTCCGTCCCCCAACCCGAACGGGTCTAGGATCACCCCTAAACGTACACAGTATCATGACCACCGCACCAATGATCGCAGCCACCGAAAACCGCCCGAGTCTCGGCCCCCAACTAAACCCCGCCCGGACCCCGAAATCCGCAGACAGTCCGGAGTCGGGAACAGGGAGGGAAAGGGGCGAACAGCACCTAACCAAAACGGGGCAGCCTCGGGGCATCCGAGTGGGAAACCAACCTAGCATGTTGCAGCAACCTAACCTAGCTTGCAACACGGATGCCGCCTGTACTCTGAACAGTAATAACATTAGGAGAGTACTGGAGAACAAGCAGAGAATCTCTCGCAAGACTCCGGGTCAAGGTGTCAGGGACCCAACAGGCAGCATAATGGAGGTAAAAGTAGCGACTGTCACCCGGAGACAAGGGCACAGCAACCAACGATCCCGTACAAGACAGGTTGGAACCCGGAAGACACATTCAATGGTCCCCCGAGCCCAGACAGGGGTTTCCAGGGCCCGTAGGGGTAACAACTATGGGAAGCCCGGGCAAGGTGTTGCTAACCGGTTAAGAAACCCAAACATAACAAGAGGGTAGAGGATAGCACTGAAAACCCCTGCGATGTGTACAATCACGGGGGCCTAGCAGAGTGCCGCCAAACACTACCAGTGGAACTATAGCCACACTAGGCAGACCCCACCAGGCATGAAAATAAAAACAAAAGAAAAACCCCGCAAAAGTACACCGTCTCCAGAGGCAACAGGAACCGGTCGCCGCTTAGGTGGCAGGCTGTGCAACACCTTGACGCCCTAACCAGCACAATACCAATCCCTACCCAGGGCCAAACAAGGGGTCCCCAGCCCCAGCTGGCCCCAAGGGCGAGGCAAATGCCAAGCAGCAAGAATGGGAATGGTTCCCGAACGCCCCCAGGGAAGATAACCCTGTTACGCAAGGGCAGTACTCACAGGGCGCTTAGGGAAGTCAGCCACTAAGCGCATGCAGCCCCGGCACTGATGAGGTACTCCTGGCCACCGCACACCACAACACACGGCAGTGAACACCACACAAGGCAAACACCGCCTAGGAAACTGAGGCCAGAGAAGCGTCTATCCCAGTTGACATTAGCTTACGAACTGCAGCTTGGCAGCCGGCGCTGTAGGTCGGGGCTCCCCCCCCTCCCCCTCTCAGGGTGGGGAGGGCTGCGTGGACGATTGGCGTGGCAGTATAGTGTGATGTTTGCTTGTTTCCTTGTGATTGTAGGGAGTTTCTACCTCTCTATTTGTCTTTTTGTTTAAGTTTTTTACCATGTGGGGTTTGTTTTGTTATGCCTACCTTTCTGGGTGCCTAACCCCAGTCGATGGCAGATAAGGAAAACCCCAACCACAAAGGGGTTTTCCAGGGCCATTGCTCCCTGAAACCTCTCTGAAGGGGCCAGGTTCTGGCGCTGGTCCCTGGTAGGTCTGAACTCCTTAGCTAATGTCTCGGTCTAATATAACATACATTAGCCCGATAAGCTCCAGGGAGCCGTAGGGGCTCCCCACAGAAAAAAGCAAACCAGCATTGAATGTAATGAAACCCCATTTTCTGGGTTAGACCCAGTGGCTTCCCCGGAGCTATATCGGACTGATGTGTGTTTATATTAGATCGGGGCAACAGTCAGTCAAAGGAGTTCTAGGCCTACTGGGGACCAGAGCCAGAACCTGGCCCCCCTGAAGAGAGGCACGAGGAACAATGGCCTAAAGACATCCCCCCTTGTAATGGGAAGCAGTCTTTGTCTGCCATTTACCAGATCAGGTACCCAGAAAGGTAGGAATTCCAAAACAAACTACTGCTGATCAAAAATTTGCAAACCGAGAACCAACAAGTCCGACATAGGCCGGCAACTAGATGAAGCCACCGCAGACTCTGCAAACAGCAATGGACAAAAAAGGGGAGGAAAATCTAAGAGCCAGGGCCCAAGCCGATTCCAAAGAGTGGACAAGCACCGCCTGTTGGCACGCAAGGCGAGAAGCAAATAACAGAGACACTGCCTCCCTCAGAATCTGCGCAAACAACTTCAACAAGGCAGCCGATGTCCAAGCTGCCGAAGCAAACACACTGGACACCGGCCCAGATCCCAGTTCCTGCACATCCTCACCGAGACAGTCCGAAGACAGCTTCAGCAGAGAAAAGAAACACAAGACCAAAGCCAAATGCCCACGGGTGCGCAAATCCTCGGCCATCAAGGACGTCGAAAGGGAGGGAACCTACTCTTTAAGCTGCATCTGACCGACATAACGAGGAAGTACGGGGGCGAACAAGCACACATTTAGGTGCTCAAATTTGCCCCCTAGGTAAACCTAAACACCTGTAGTCACTTCCCGCCATTCAAGCACACGGGTCCAACAGAACGAATGCCACGCCCCCAACGAAAAGAAAAGGCAGTCCGCCAACCAGGAAGACTTCAGCACCTAGTAATGCATACAGAAAGGCAATGAGGGGGCCAAACTCAAAAGAAGAAGATTCCATTACCAAGGGTCATCCGGGTCTCGCAAGAGGTAAGCCACAAGGGTTTCCTGCGCCACCTCTAATGTGATGTGGGAAGCTGAAAACCTCTGGAAGGAGGGAGCCGAATAACCCAAGGGAACCCGGAACCGAACTCAGGGAGGAGTCGCACACATATCAAACTCGTACAGGGAGGGGGGGATAGGAAAACCCCTCCCCTGTAACAACAAGCCCCGTGCCGAGAGTACCAACATCCAAGCGGGATCAAACGAAGTCCAAGCCCCCCAAGTCAACTCCTCCCCAGCCCTGGGAACCTCCACGTCAGGACCCGGGGCCGAGCAGTTCTCCAAACCCTCTGCCTCTGGAAAAAAAGCAGAGTCCGCCGGAAAAGCCGGGATGAAAGGGGCCCGCTGTCACGGCCTAAGGGCTCCAGCAGGAGGAAAAGGCTCGAATGCCTGTGCCACCGATCCGGAAGGGGCAATCCCCGAAGCCGCTCGAGACTCACCACCAGGCAAACCTTGTCCCGACTCCAAAACCCTCAAACGTTTGGGAGCCAGGAGGAGGGGGGGGGGGAGAGCAGGATGAACCACAGCAGAGGAAAGACTAGCAGGTGCAGATGAATCCAAAATCGAGGCGACTAACACCCCCAAGTCCGAGTCCCTATAACCGAAATGGGGCAGCTGCAGGGCATCTGGAAAGGCAAGCAACCTTGCTCATTGCAGCAACCTAAACCGTGCATGCAACGCCGAAGCTGCTTGCACTCAAATATCTTAGTGGACTGGGTAAATTGGAGTACAAGCAAGGAAAACCACTCGCAGGATTCCGGGTCAAAGGTGTCAGTGACCCAACAAGCAGCATGGCGGAGGCAAAGACGGTGAGTGTCACCCTTGTCAAGGGGACACAGCAACCTTCAAACTCGAACAAGGCGAAGTGGGACTCTGAGGTTTCTTCTATCAGACCACTGAGCCCCAAAAGGGGTTTCCAGGGGCCTTAGGCCGACTGCTAAGGAAAGCCCAGCTACTGTTAACCGGTTATTCCAGAGCTACCAAGCAAACAAATTAAAAGCTGTGTTAGGCAGTAATACAGTATTAGGTATCAAATGATGGTTCTGAAAAAGGCAAGAAAGAAAGAAAGAACAAGACAACCCGATCCGAAATCGAAGACAACCTACGAAGAGAAAGAAAATGGCGAAAAGAATACAGAGCACCACTTGGTTTCCGAACTTTAGTTATCCGAAACTTCCAGTTTCCCGATTGGGGTTGGGGAGTCATGCTACCCGAACAAAGTTCGGGTAGGAAGGGGTCTGCCAAGCGTCACGCCGGCTTGTGGTGGTGGGTGGGAGATGGTCCAGGGTGCCCACTGTGACTTCACAGATTCACGGCCTATTATTCCTATTACAGTATTTTGAATTGCCATAAGGCTGGAATGTTCATTCTGTGCTTTTGTTTTACATATCTGCACAATCAAGAAACATCTGTGCACCATGTTGGCTCCAAATGGACGCATTGCGTCATTGATGGCTGACTGGTGGGTGGATGGACGATGGAGCTTAGGTGGGAGGCAGTATGAGAGGGGGGGGGGGAGAATCAGTGAGAGAGGGGGATAATTAGTCAGAAAGGGAGGGAGAGATGCTAGGAGGGAGGGGGAGGTAGGGAGAGATGTTAGGAGGTAGGGAGAGATGCTAAGAGGGAGGGGGAGGTAGGGAGAGATGTTAGGAGGTAGGGAGAGATGCTAAGAGGGAGGGGGAGGTAGGGAGAGATGTTAGGAGGTAGGGAGAGATGCTAAGAGGGAGGGGGAGGTAGGGAGAGATGTTAGGAGGTAGGGAGAGATGCGAAGAGGGAGGGGGAGGTAGGGAGAGATGTTAGGAGGTAGGGAGAGATGCTAAGAGGGAGGGGGAGGTAGGGAGAGATGCTAAGAGGGAGGGGGAGGTAGGGAGAGATGTTAGGAGGTAGGGAGAGATGCTAAGAGGGAGGGGGAGGTAGGGAGAGATGTTAGGAGGTAGGGAGAGATGCTAAGAGGGAGGGGGAGGTAGGGAGAGATGTTAGGAGGTAGGGAGAGATGCTAAGAGGGAGGGGGAGGTAGGGAGAGATGTTAGGAGGTAGGGAGAGATGCTAAGAGGGAGGGGGAGGTAAGGAGAGATGTTAGGAGGTAGGGAGAGATGCTAAGAGGGAGGGGGAGGTAGGGAGAGATGTTAGGAGGTAGGGAGAGATGCTAAGAGGGAGGGGGAGGTAGGGAGAGATGCTAGGAGGTAGGCAGGAAGGGACGGAAGTAGTGAGAATTAGGGAGGGAAAGGCAAGCTGGCAGGCACAGGCTGGCAGGCACAGGCAGACAGGCACAGGCAGAAAGGCACAGGCAGACAGGCACAGGCAGACAGGCACAGGCAGACAGGCACAGGCAGACAGGCAGGCTGGGAAGGAGGCAGGCAGGCAGGCTCGGGTAAGGAAGCGGTAAGCCAAGCGTCGTGCCGGCCCGTGGTGGGTGGGTGGGGGGGTGGGTGATGGTTTAGTTTGCTCACTGACCGTGTCGGGCGCCGCCTGCTACCCTGTGACGTCACAGACTCACGGCCTATTGTTCCCATTGTTTGAATTTGTCACGAGACTGGAGTGTTCATTCCGTGACTTTGTTTTACATATCAGCACAATCAAGGAACATCTGTGCACCATGTCGGCTCCAAATGCACGCATTGTGTCAGTGAAAGCATCTACAAGCGGGTTACGTAAAAGAAAGAGGTCAGTGATGACATATGAAAAGAAAGTTGAAATAATTAAGAAGGTGGAAAGCGGTGTCCCGAGAAGTGTCGTGTGCGCTGAGTATGGCATTAGTAAAAGTACTGTTTTTGATCTTCTTAAGGCTAAACCTATCATTTTTGACTATTTCTCTAGAAGTGAAAGTGATAAAGCAATACGAAATAGAAAGGTAGTAAGTAAAGCAAAAGTGGAGAGTGTTGATAACGCAGTGTGGGAGTGGTACAAACAGAGACGTAAAGTGACGAAGAAGCCAGTGGCAGGGTGGCTCCTCGTGGAAAAGGCGCGTGAATTTCACCAAGCAATAAAAATTACTCAAAAGTGTGTATACAGTGATGGTTGGCTCAGAAGTTTTAAAACCCGTCATGGCATTACGTTTATTAAAGTGCATGGTGAAAGACAATCTGCTGATATTGTTGGTGCTGATGAGTATGTGAGTAAATTTGCGGAGATGGTGCAGGAACAAAATTTATCTCCAGAGCAAATTTATAATGCTGATGAGACAGGTTTGTACTGGCGTATGCTTCCCACAGAAACGATGGCTCATAGTGGTGAGGACGATCCTTCAGGTGGTTATAAACAGAACAAACAGAGAATTTCTTTGTTGTGCTGTGCAAATGCAGCTGGCACGCACAAATTAAAGTTACTTGTGATTGGAATTAGTAAAAACCCCAGGGCTTTAAAGTCAGCCAGGTGCCTCCCTGTGATTTATAAGGACCAGCCAAGTGCGTGGATGTCTCGAGTAATATTTGTCGAGTGGTTTAATAAGAACTTTGTACCCGAGGTGAAGGAGCACCTGAAAAGTGTTGGTCTCCCGCAAAACAGCAAAGTTGTGCTGCTGCTAGGTAACAGTTCAACGCATCCACGAGGTGATGAGCTTATAAATGGCAATATTATTGGAACGTTCTTGCCACCCAATACAACCTCAGTGATCCAACCCATGGATCAAGGAATAATTAAGAACCTTAAACACCACTACAAGAGGATGTTTGCCAGACGTCTTAACAATCAGCTTGGAACACTTAAGGACTTTTATAAAGTCTTCACAATAAAGTCAGCTATCTGGACTATTGCTAGTGCGTGGGATGAGGTAAAGCAGACAACACTAAGAAATGGTTGGAAAAAACTTTGGCCCGCGTCAAGTCTGTTTCCTGAGGAAGATGACGAGGCAGATTTTGAAGGATTTGCGGTGAAGAAAGTTAGCGAGAAGAAAAAATTAAGAGAGAAACTCCTAGCCTATGTCAAGGGGATTAAGTCCCCTGAGATTAGAGCAGAACTGGTGACTGAAACAATCGAAGATGACATAGATAGATGGATAGATTTTGATGAAGCCCCAAACAATCGAAACATGACTAATGATGAAATTATAGAATTAGTATGTACAGCAAAAAAGCCAGACGAGTGCAATGAAGATGGAGAGGAAGAGGAAGAGGATGAAGAAACGTTAAAGGAAAAATGTGATATGGAAAAAGTTCAGCAAAATTTTGAATACATTCTGGCATTTATGGACACGAGTTACAGCGAGTTTGAAACTAAGGACATGATGAGTCTGTACAATATGTATATGAAGTTTTTAAAAACAAGAGCCAAGGGAATGAAACAAATGTCAATTACAGAGTCTTTTGCAATGGCTTCCAAGAAAGCTCGCATTGCATCACCTGCACCTGACTCATCGCATGTTGACCCAGTCAACCCAACAACTTCAGTCAATCCAACACCATCAACATCCACCACCACCTCTTCCATGTAAATAACTATACTTCATCAACATCGATCATCAACATAATCGGATCAGGACTTCAATTATTGGTGAGTACAAACAAAATACGGTCACGCATTTACGCTATGAACCTGTCGATTTTTTCCCCTAGATTTATTCACATTATTTTTTTATTTTTTCCTCCATTTCTCGTATACGAACTTACATGTTAACCGACAGGTCTCGTCCCCAAGGGGTTCGGAAACCAAGTGGTGCTCTGTACTAGGAAATTTCATACTGTCACCGAGACGAAGCTCTTAGGTGGGACACCATCAACGAAGCCACCTGATCACCATACAGATGGTGATATACCCGCATCAAAAAGACCAGATGTGAAGAGCAGAGGAGAAGGCCGAACCAGTCACGTACTGGACCGGTCCGACTTGCTGCAAGAGGTGGAGCCGCCTTTGACGCCTATTCTGTCAACACCTAAATTTTGCCAGACTTCCTCATTTATTGCGGCCAAAATATGTCACCTACAATTTTTGTAGTATTTTCCCATGACCAGAGAACACATTTTATCAATCTTAGAAGTAAAACAAAATTTTTGAATTTTTGTTTTAGCTTGCACCTAGCAGTGTTGCAGGCTCTAAGCCCAAGCACCTCCCAAGGGTTATATTAATACTTTCCTTATTGAAATAACCAAAATCGAGATCTGTTTTGTTTTTCTTCTTGCTGGCAGCCATCTTGAATATCGTCATCTGCACTGTTTACATCATGATAACTTATTTTCAGTGAATTATGTCACTTCCACTGGTACATTCATGTTATCTATGAATGTACAAATACACTACACTTTTATGTTTCCTGGGACACTACTCATGGTCATCAATCTGTTCAACAATACTTAGGAATTTGAAATATCCTGGAGCTCCTCTGACGCGGGTGATGACTCGGGTGAAGGCATTGCCATGCTGGTGAAAGAACACCTGTAGGTATATGAAATATTGATTGCCAATCCACAGAAAGTTTACATAATAGCACTGGAGATTTGTATTAAGGATGATAATCTGATAATCATATATACATGCAGTCCACCGTCAAGCAGCACATGGACAAAGTTAGAGCTGGATAAAGGAGAGGATCTGTTAACAATCATGAGGGTCTTTATAGCAAGAGCAGGTGAAGATGGATCACAACTAATGGTAGTTGGTGACTTCAACTTGAAATCCATGGACTGGGAGGCCTATGAATCTAGAACAGATGACTTTTGGGCCTGTAGAAGCGAAAACCTCATCTACATTGGGTCACCATGACCTGAGAGATGTGCAATACGCATGGCAACAGCACAGCCAAACAGAAATCAAGTCACTCCACCATGAAACAAACCAACCTCACACCCCAGGGGGAGGTCTAGAGAAGCACCGAAAAGATCCAAAATGGGATAAAAAAAACCAGCGTTGAATGTAATGAAACGCGATTTTCTGGGTGAGCCCCGGAGGCTCCCTGGAGCTTATCGGGCTAATGTATGTTATGTTAGACCGGGACATTAGCTAAGGAGTTCAGACCTACCAGGGACCAGCGCCAGAACCTGGCCCCTTCAGAGAGGTTTCAGGGAGCAATGGCCCTGGAAAACCCCATATGGTTGGGGGGTTTTCCTTATCTGCCATCGACCGGGGTTAGGCACCCAGAAAGGTAGGCGTAACAAAACAAACCCCACATGGTAAGAAACTAAACAAAAACCGAACAGAGAGGTAGAAAACTCCCTACAATCCCAAGGAAACTAGCAAACATCACACTTTAATGCCGCGCCGATCGTCCGCGCAGCCCTCCCCGCCCCGGGAAGGGGAGGGGGGAGCCCCAGACCTACCGCGCCGGCTGCCAAGCTCCAGTTCGGAAGCTAAGCCTCAACCAACGCAAAAAAAAAGGCCGACCGGTGGGAGGGAGGGTTTCCAGGGAGCCTCCGGGGCTCACCCAGGAAATGGCGTTTCATTACATTCAACGCTGGTTTTCTGTGGGGAGCCCCTACGGCTCCCTGGAGCTTCATACCCAAAGAGAAGGAAAAGAAAGGGCTAACCCAGGAGGCGGCCGCCACAAACTCTGCAATGCAAAGCCAAGACAACCGGTCGCAAACCTGCGACCCAAGGCAACAAGAACGCCCAAGAACAGACGCACATATGGATGGGCGGTCAAAAACCTGTGCGACCCACAACAACCCTGTGCCCGAAATGAGCCCGAGACGTCGCCAACACAGCAGCAAAAGCTGCAAACGTCTGAACAGCACGGGCGCAAAGACAGACCGCAGGCTGGAAGAAGGAAAACACTGCGGACGACCTGGGAGACCCGAGCCCTGAAAACAGGGAACGAAGGAACCGGATCAACCACAGTGCATCCCCAGACACGGAACGCCGGCAACAGCAAAAAGCACAACCGGACAACAAAGGACGTACCCCCCGGCCAAACCAATCGAGTACCAATACCCCAAGAACCCCTCCGGAAAGCCGCCGTCACGACCGGCGCCAGGACAGAGAAAGGCTGCACACCTATAAAGCTACCACCAGTACCAAAGAGCAGGAAACTGAACCGAAGGGGCTACCACAAACTGAGGGGAAGATAAGAAGGCACCCTGAACAAGGACCAGGATGGCTCAGGCGAAGCATGAGCAGGCCGGAGGGGAAACAAAACACGAGAAAACGTAAGAAACGTCATACTGTCTCCAAGACGAAGCTCGCAGGTGGGACACCGTCAACAAAGCCCCCTGAACACCATAGAGATGGTGATACCCGCATCAAAATACCAGACGCGAAGAGCCAAGGAGAAGGCCGAACCAGTCACGGACAGGACCGATTCGGCCTGCTGAAAGAGGCGAAGCCTCAGGAAAAACGCCCCGGGTACGGACACCTATGAAGCAGCGTCTGAAAAGAAGGCCGGGCCGGCCACAATGGAACCAGAAGGACTGTTCTCGTGGGAATGGTCTGCAACCGAGCCAGAATCCGAAGCAACAGCTGGACCGGGAGAAGAGGAACAGGTACCCCCCACCTCGACCAGTCCTGCCGAAAGCATCCACCGTGAAGTCCTCGCAGGTGGGAAGGGCGCCACAAAATGGGCGACAACTAGACCACGCTGACCCGAAGACGTCCATGGCCAGGAGTCCATATGCCCGACAGAGCCAACAAAACGAATCAGTGACGACTGGCCAACCCACAAAGAGGAATGAACCGAGACAGCTGTCTGCCAGGACGCAGGACACACCCCGGACACGAACCACACGGTTAGCCAAACCCCTGTGGTTCCGGCAAGAACCACCAGATAACAGTCCAAACAGAGCTGAATGGTAGAGTACCTAGTGACCCAAACCCGCCGAAGCGCAAACCAGACAGCCATGAACACCTGAACCGTGCTGTGAGCCCGACGGACAGACAGACTCCATCAACCTCAGCCGACCTGGTAAGCACTGGTCACAAAGCCCCAGCCGAGAGACGACCCGTCCGTGAACACATCGAGCGAAGGCTCGGGGAGGTGCCAAGGCACGGAACCCCGAAAACCCCAAAGAGGAAGCTGGTGACGCAGCACCAACACAAGATCCCCGGAGGAACCCAATGAATGCAAGAGGCGGAAGGGGAGTCTCCGCAGGAACCAACAGACGCCGTAGCCAAACCCGACTCTGCGGGCAGACAAGCACGTCGAAGTGCAGACTCCCGCACAACCGCCCAAGCAACCGCTGAGCAACCCGGGACCCCCTCCTGAACAGCCAAAGGCGGGACCACAGCCGCAGTAACACTTCTGGAGGGAAGACAATGAGGGGCCCAAGAGCCTTAAACAAGGCCCAGGTCCGAACCCGGGACGGAAACAGATGGAAAAACCTCCAGATCACCAGGAAACCAAACCCGGCGATCTGGAAAGAACCATCCCCTGGCGAGCTGACAAGCGGACTGACTGGGAGCCCACACCAGCCAGTCGTCGAGGTAGGCCAGACACCGAATCTCAGACTCAGACAGGGCACTAAGATCCGGTAAAGATGCAAAGAGTATACGAAGTGCCCATTACAAAATAGGGAAGGCAATAAAAACAGCAAACCTGAAGCCCCACCACCAACCGTGCTAGCCCCAGAAAAACTGGAGAGGAACGTGCCAAGAAGTGACCTGGAGGTCCAGGGCCACCATCCATGCACCCGGCCCCAACAGAATCCGAACAGGAGACAACAGTCCTCCAAAGAGGACAGAGGATCCAGGGCGCAGACTGAAGAAGTCCAGAAGAACTGCAGACGGGAAAAGTTTATGACTGCAAAGAGCAGACGGGAAGCCCAGAAGGATGGGGTGGATCGACCACGCCCCACGCACCCACGAAGAGGAAATGACGAAGCGCAGGGGAAGAAGCCCACCCCGCCAGCTCTGAACCCCCCCAAGGGGGAGAAGCCGTCCTCCGACACCAGCAGAGACCGGAAGACAACCCAAAGCGCCCACCAACAGCGGGACCAAGCGAGAGGCAACAGAGCAAGTGCTTCCCCAGCGCCCAGTCAACAGAGAAGGGAACAGAACCCCTTCCGAAAGAAAAAGTACACTACCTAAGTCATGAGGAGAGACTACGGGAATTAAACCACACTTCGCTGGAAGATGAAGTGAGGGGAGACCTGATCACCACATTCCAGATACCCAAGGGAATCGACAGGGTTGATAAGGACAGGCTATGTAACACAAGGAGCACACGCACTAGGGGACACAGGTGGAAACTGAGGACCCAAAAGAGCCACAGATAGAATTTTTTTTTTTTTTTTTTTTTTTTTTTTTTGAGTGTCAGAATGGCAACGGGAAAGCACTAGGAAGTAATGTGGTGACTCCACACACAAGTAACGAGGCTGACCCCCATACAATGTCACATGTAGACATGATAGAGCCCAAGAGGCACAGGAACCTATAATAAATGTCATGTTATGGAATGTGGAATAGGAGAACATAGACCCCACACAACCTATATATTATGTGAGAAATCTTTAAAGAATTCTGATAAAGAAAGAGATCTAGGAGTGGTTCTAGATAGAAAACTATCACCTGAGGACCACATAAAGAATATTGTGCAAGGAGCCTATGCTATGCTTTCTAACTTCAGAATTGCATTTAAATACATGGATGGCGATATACTAAAGAAATTGTTCATGACTTTTGTTAGGCCAAAGCTAGAATATGCAGCTGTTGTGTGGTGCCCATATCTTAAGAAGCACATCAACAAACTGGAAAAGGTGCAAAGACATGCTACTAAGTGGCTCCCAGAACTGAAGGGCAAGAGCTACGAGGAGAGGTTAGAAGCATTAAATATGCCAAAACTAGAAGACAGAAGAAAAAGAGGTGATATGATCACTACATACAAAATAGTAACAGGAATTGACAAAATCGACAGGGAAGACTTCCTGAGACCAGGAACTTCAAGAACAAGAGGTCATAGATTTAAACTAGCTAAACACAGATGCCGAAGAAATATAAGAAAATTCACCTTCGCAAATAGAGTGGTAGACGGTTGGAACAAGTTAAGTGAGAAGGTGGTGGAGGCCAAGACCGTCAGTAGTTTCAAAGCGTTATATGACAAAGAGTGCTGGGAAGACGGGACACCACGAGCGTAGCTCTCATCCTGTAACTACACTTAGGTAATTACACTTAGGTAATTACCTGTCGATAGACGGTTGAGAGGCGGGACCAAAGAGCTAGAGCTCAACCCCCGCAAGCACAACTAGGTGAGGACATATATTGTAAAAGTACAAGTCGCCGACTAGTGGGCAGAGAGCACTACGCCGGCCAGGCAAAGAAGGCACAAAACTGCATCAAAAGGCCCACCTCGACAGCAAAACCGTAAAGTCCCAGCACAACCACAACATGTGCCAAGACCTAAAAACATCAGTCTGCAAGCCAGGAAGACCCCGGAACCCCAAAAGGCAGAACCGGGTCACACGAGGAAACTGTCCCCTGAACCCACAAAAGGGGGCCCAAGAGGAAGAAACCTCCAGAACAAAACCAAAGAACCCAAAGGAACCCAGAATCGAACCAGGGGGAGCCCAAACCACCACATTTGCCGACGGAGAACACCACTGAAAGGCAAAGCACAGCCCCCAGCAGAACCCCCTGGGAAAACGGTACCAACAGACCGAAAACCGAGGGACAAGGTGTGGGAGCAAGCATACTAGCCAGGGGCACTGAGCCTAAACCCATAGGCTCAGACCCAAAACAACACCCAAACGTTCCCAGAGGAACAGGCAACGGCAAGAAAACAGCAGAAAAACAAAAAAACGACAACAGGAGAACAAAAACCCTGAAAAAAAATTGAAAACTCACCCGAGACACTCGCTCGCACACCCAGACGCATGTAAACAAACCGCAACGCCGCCCTGGTGGCCACGCCGGGAAACCGGCAGACGAAAATGGCCGCCAGCAGGGGCTGTGACTGATGCTAAATACACAAAAACACGCCAGCAAATGTGGGAAGCTAGCAGACTGGATGGGCGAAAAACGTCGCCCAACAGCAGAAAAACCCCGGCAGGGGCAAAACCACCCCAGAACTGCTAGCAGGCAACACCCACAGCCCCGGGAACCAACAACAGAGGACCCCGGGGCAGAGCCGTCCTCCAAGCCCTCCGCCCTTAAAGAAAAGCAAGAGTCCATGGGAAAGGCAACAAGAAAGGCCCGCTGGTAAGACCCAGAAGCCTTGGCAGGAGGCACAGGCTCAAACCTCCGTCCCCAACCCGAACGAGGCAGCCCCTGAAAACCGCCCGAGTCTCTGCCGCAACTAAACCCCGCCCCGACCCCGAAACTCGCAGACGGTCTGGAGCCGGGAACATGGAGGGAAAGGGGCGAGCAGCACCTAACCAAACGGGGCGGCCACAGGGCATTCGAGCGGGAAACCAACCTAGCATGTTGCGGCAACCTAACCTAGCTTGCAACACGGATGCCGCCTGTACTCTGAACAGTAATAACATCAGGAGAGTACTGGAGAACAAGCAGAGACTCTCTCGCAAGACTCCGGGTCAAGGTGTCAGTGACCCAACAGGCAGCATGACGGAGGTAAAAATGGCGACTGCCACCCGGAGACAAGAGAACAGCAACCAACGATCCCGTACAAGACGGGTTGGAACCCGGAAGACACATTCAATGGTCCCCCGAGCCCAGACAGGGGTTTCCAGGGCCCGTAGGGTAACAACTACGGGAAGCCCGGGCAAGGTGTTGCTAACCGGTTAAGAAACCCAAACATAACTAGAGGGTAGATTATAGCACTGAAAACCCCTGAGACGTGTACAATCACGGGGGCCTAGCAGAGGGCCGCCAAACACTACCAGTGGAACTAAAACCACCTTAGGCAGACCCCCACCAGGCATGAAAAATTAAAAACAAAAGAAAAACCCCGCAAAAGTACACCGTCTCCAGAGGCAACAGAAACCGGCCACCGCTTAGGTGGCAGGCTGCACAACACCTTGACGCCCTAACCAGCACAATACCAATCCCTACCCAGGGCCAAACAAGGGCCCCAAGCCCCAGCTGGCCCCAAGGGCGAGGCAAATGCCGAGCAGCAAGAACCTCTACGGCAGGGGTCTCCAAACTATGACCCGCGGGCCACATCCGGCCCGCCACATAATTTCATCCGGCCCTCCAAACAAATCCCTGTGTGGTGGCCTTGAAAAAATAATTATCGTACGAATGGCATCGCAGAATTATTCAAAGCTGGGGCTGCTGACTGGTGGCGCTCAACCCGAGTCAGTTTTCCTCTCTCTCGATAGTGTGACGCACAGATACTAATACTGGTAGGTATGTGTTGTGCATTACAACCAATCAGTTGTGTATAACTGTATATTGTGGGGATGGAGGGCGAGTGGGGCTTCGCTGCTTCCGTTTCAGGGAGCACAAACACTGTACAATATTCTTTTCTCTGTACTTTGACAATGCCTTTATCTTAGTTATACAAAATAGCAATAATACTATTGTAGCCAAAAATATTGCATGCATCATTTTTTATTCCTCCGGCCCGCATAAATATGGGAAATATATAATGTGGCCCTTACATTGAAAAGTTTGGAGACCCCTGCTCTACGGGAATGGTTCCCGAACGCCCCAGGGAAGATAACCCTGTTACGCAAGGGCAGGACTCACCGGGCGCTTAGGGAAGTCAGCCACTAAGCACATGCAGCCCCGGCACTGATGAAGTACTCCTGGCCACCGCACACCACAACACACGGCAGTGAACGCCACACAAGGCAAACACCGCCTAGGAAACTGAGGCCAGAGAAGCGTCAATCCCGGTTGACATTAGCGAACGAACTGGAGCTTGGCAGCCGGCGCGGTAGGTCCGGGGCTCCCCCCTTCCCCTCCCGGGGCGGGGAGGGCTGCGCGGACGATCGGCGCGGCAGTAAAGTGTGATGTTTGCTTGTTTGCTAGTTTCCTTGGGATTGTAGGGAGTTTTCTACCTCTCTGTTCGGTTTTTGTTGTAGTTTCTTACCATGTGGGGTTTGTTTTGTTACGCCTACCTTTCTGGGTGCCTAACCCCGGTCGATAGCAGATAAGGAAAACCCCCAACCATATGGGGTTTTCCAGGGCCATTGCTCCCTGAAACCTCTCTGAAGGGGCCAGGTTCCGGCGCTGGTCCCTGGTAGGTCTGAACTCCTTAGCTAATGTCCCGGTCTAACATAACATACATTAGCCCGATAAGCTCCAGGGAGCCGTAGGGGCTCCCACAGAAAAGGGGCAGAACACAGCAAGGGGCAAGGGACACAAAAAATGCACCCAGACCACCCCACAAGGCAAGGAGAGGGGACCCGCCCCGAAAACCCCCCAAGGAGACGAGGAGTGGGGTCGAGGGAGTCCCTCCTACCCACTGCTGGGGCAATGGGTAGGAGGACCCACGATAAAGCCAGCATGAACCAAACCAAGTGTGACAAGACGTGTGCTTAGCGCTGACCAGATGCAACAGGCAAGGCAACCAATCTGGCTGATGGCACCAGAGTGGACTCACCTCGACAGCAGCAGGTGAGACCCCGGCTCAACTAACTGCTAAGAAGTGAGACCAACCCTCACAAACACCCAACACTTTTACCAAGAAGACTGCAACAACAGCCGTAGTAGACAAAACCCCGAGAAGTAACATGTTGGGAACAAACAACGAAAGGGAATGCGCATGGAACAAACGAAAGGGGGAAGCAGAAGGAAGAACCAGGGCTCATGTCAAGTCCAAAGTCCAGGTCAACAAGGCCTACCGACACACGAGATGGGAGGTGAACATAAACAATCCCCAACCAGGAGGAAGGAAGCATCCAACAGAGGGCAGAGCCCCTGCAAAAGAAAACAAGCTGAGCATCCCCATCCCCTCCGATAGGCCACAAACAGCAGCATAAAGAGGCACAGGAACAATTTACAGAAACAAAGGGCAAATGGGGAGAAAGACAACCACCACTAAAAGAACCAACAGGGGTAAGGAGCAGATGCTACACAAAAACCCCAAGTACAGAAGAGCTACCTGGTTGATACGTGGTTGATGGGGTTCTGGGAGTTCTTCTACTCCCCAAGCCCGGCCCGAGGCCAGGCTTGACTTGTGAGAGTTTGGTCCACCAGGCTGTTGCTTGGAGCGGCCCGCAGGCCCACATACCCACCACAGCCCGGTTAGTCTGGAACGTTTTTTTAGAAAACAGTCTAGTTTTCTCTTGAAGATGTCCACGGTTGTTCCGGCAATATTTCTGATGCTCGCTGGGAGGACGTTGAACAGCTGCGGACCTCTGATGTTTATACAGTGTTCTCTAAGAGAACAATCTAATTTAGAGAACAATCTAAATCTAGAGAGCTAGAGTGAAAACGTGCACAGGAAGGAACACCAAAACCCCATAACGTGCCACACAAGTGACACCTCCTACCAGTCAAGTGTGTGGGATGGCAAAACCATTACCAAGGCCCCCCTACAAAAAAAATTCTGCTAGCCAGGAATACACCAGAACCTTGGAACACCCCAAAAAAAGGAAGAACTTAACCCAAGAAAAAAGGATCTGGAACCGAACTGAAAACCAGGGTACAAAGGAAGTAATAAGGGCCTCTCAAGTCCCCACCATCGAAACCCAGGAGGAAAAACCTCTGAAGGACGAGTCAGAAGAACCAAAACGTCCACAGAAATGAACCCAGGAGGGAGGATGGAGCCGCACCTAACTTGAGCATACACACTGGAAAGCCCAGGTACTGGAAATGCTATGCTGATAGAATCCCAGCAGATAGCAGGCAACCAAGCCACCTGAACCCAACAGAACCCAACAGAAAAGTTACAGGGGGCAACAAAGGGGGGGGGGGGGTAGGCTTCACACACCTTAGTAGGACCTAATAAGGTTACAGGCAGAACCTCAAGCAGACAAATGGAGCAAAATGAGAACACAAAACCCCAGCCTTCGAGACCAAGCCATGGAAAACGGGCAACTAGAAACAAACATCGGCATGCCTATGTGCTAATAAAATAGCTGGTCATGCAATCCCAGGGCGCTCTACTTGCCCAAAACACTCCCAACCCCAGGGAAGACAGTTACAGATCACCGGCATATGTTAAGGGTGAGGGCCACCTCAAGTGAGAAGGCCCCACTAAAGAGAGCGTATCCCAAATGACCCAGGAAAAGTAACCCTGACCACAAAAGATGGTACTCGAAGAGCGCACAGGGAACTGTCCAAGCTACTCCAAGTACACACAACTCCTGACTCATACTACGCAACCGAGTATAAACAGCTGGGTTGCCAGAACCAATACGCTATGCCCGAAATGCCATGCATGTTCGTGACTTTGCAAGAGTAGAAGCACACCAATGTTCTGGACACCCAAAAATCCAACTTGTATTTATATTTGAAATATTTTTTGAATAGAAATGAAGAAATAAAGGAAAGAGCTGAAGCTGCAAACGGAAAGAGCTGACAATACAATTGGACTCCTAAGGAGCCCAAACCGGCTACAAAGAGCCAAAAGTAGCGAATGGAAACAGCTGCAATGCAATTAGGCTCCATAAAACCCAAGCAAACTACAGAACCCAACCCTGCCTCAAAGGCCCTAAGTACCCACTTAGCTGACGAAGGAACTAGAGCCAGAACGCCTGATGTTTACACTTGGACACACATCAGAAACAATTGAGGTTAATGTGAGGTGACTGAACCAGTATACCTTTCTCCTCCACATCCAAGTCGGGTGTGGAGGTGGGGGCAAACAACCCAGCAATAGCTTTGAGTTAATTTGGTGATGGTTTTTATTGTTGGGGGAGTTCATTTTGGCAGTTTTGAGGCTGCAGTTTCGCTTTTTAATTAAATCATGCTATGGTTTCTTTTGGTTCACCGACCTTTTTGGGTGCTTTCCTGGTGGTTGCAAGTATGATTTAAACTTTGAATGTAAAGTTTTCATAGGCCATCTCTCCCTGCACTCTGGGGCGACCAGGTTTCTGGCTCATGGTCCCCAGTAGGCCAATACATTAATATTACATCAATACCAGAATGGAAATACGAGGTGTAATTTAGAAAAGCAACTGGATTCTTTCTCATATCATTTTCTTGGAACATAACAGAAAATATTATGAGAAAGAATCCAGTTGCTTTTCTAAATTACACCTTGTATTTCTATTGTTATTAATGCAAATAAAGTCCTGTATTGATGCTAGAACTACTGATTCCATAATGTAATAGTCTATGCCTGTCAACCTTACATATCAACTTTTCTGTGGGGAGCACCATCAGCTCCCTGAAGCTATCCGAACTGATATGTGCTATATTGCCTTGCCTTGCCTTGCCTCACTATATTGCCTTGCCAGAAACGCTATGCATGCTAGTGGCTTTACAAGAATGAAAATTCAACTTAATTTCTATGTTCTCTGTTAACCCCAACGTATCTTCTTGTATATAAATGAATAAGTAAATAAATATTAGTTTGGGGTCATTAGTCACTGGAGTCCTTATGCCTACCGGGAACCACGAACTGATGAAACTTAGTCCCTTCAGAGAGAAGCAGGGAGTAATGGCCTATGAGCACTTTACATTAAAGTATGTCATAACTGTCACTGACCGGGGAGGGCACTCAGAAAAATGTCTGTTTTGTTTCGCCTATCTTTCTGGGTGCCCTCTCCCGGTCGATGGCAATTATGACTTACTTTAAATGCAAAGTACTTATAGGCCATTGCTCCCTGCGCCTTCCTCAGGGGACCAGGTTCTGGCTTGTGGTTCCCGGTAGGCATAAGGACTCCAGTGACTGATGACCTCAAACTAATATAGCATATATCAGTTCAAATAGCTTTAGGGAGCATTCCAGGCTCTCCCAGAAAATGACGTTTCATTACAATCAATGCTAGTTTTTGTATCTTTTTTGTACTTTTATGTACCTTGTGCATAAATAAATAAATACATAAATAAATTAATAAATAAATAAATAAATAAATATAATAAATAAATTTATATATATATATATATATATATATATATATATATATATATATATATATATATATATATATATATATATATATATATATATATATATATTTATTTATTGGTGTATACTGGCAGCAGGTTTTCTTTCAAACATGTTTCATTGAATATGACCGCATATTCTGTATTTATTATTTTCTGGTTTAGGGCTTCTATCCCTCTAACTATTTTCTTAGCATCAGGGCTTAATTGAAATAGGAGTTCTCCAAAACTCATTTTCGTACTTTTAAGGTGAAGAAAAGAAGTGATTTACTATAGAGTGTATTACACTTATTTGTATAATTTGCACGACGTTTCGAACCTCCATGGTTCATTCTCAAGTGAACAGATCTTACAATACTAGTTGATTTTATACCCGCATTAGGTCAGGTGATAATACAATGAAGGTGAAAACATGGGGGGATACATAAGGGATAAATGTGAGGTGAAACATAGAGGCAGCAGAAGGCTTATTGGCCCATACGAGGCATCTCCTATCTAAACACAAAGATTAATCCAGTGTAATTGGCCTGTTATGTTGGACATTGTCTTCTGTGTTGGCATCGATATGTTCTTGTCTTGTCCTTACTCTCATGGTGGGTAGAGTAAATAGTTCCGTGATTTGGGTGTTCATGGTAGGTCGCTCTATTCTAATGTGAATTGCCTCAAGAATTTGTAATCTTCTTGAATCTTGGGTTTTGTCTATTATGCAAGTATTCTTGTTCAACATTTCTCTTGTTAGAGTAATATCATGGGCTTGTCTCATGTGATTCCTAGGGGCACCAGATTGAAGATGGCATGTCAAACGACTCGTCAGCTTGGTCGACGTCATACCTATGTACTTACATTGAAGGTTACATCCTTCGTGGGGGCAAGTGTACATGTATACAACGCTTGACTGCTGTAGAGGGTTCTCCGTCGGCTTCGGGCTGTTTTTGATAAGGAGTTCGGAAGTCTTCTTGGTTTTGTAGAATATTATCAGGTTTATGTTTTGGTGAGGAGTAGTGCTTTTTACTCCTTTACGGATTAAAATATTCCTATATATATATATATATATATATATATATATATATATATATATATATATATATATATATGTCGTACCTAGTAGCCAGAACGCACTTCTCAGCCTACTATGCAAGGCCCGATTTGCCTAATAAGCCAAGTTTTCATGAATTAGTGTTTTTTCGACTACCTAACCTACCTAACCTAACCTAACCTAACTTTTTCTGCTACCTAACCTAACCTAACCTATAAAGATAGGTTAGGTTAGGTTAGGTTAGGTAGGGTTGGTTAGGTTCGGTCACAAATCTACGTTAATTTTAACTCCAATAAAAAAAAATTGATCTCATACATAATGAAATGGGTAGCTTTATCATTTCATGAGAAAAAAATTAGAGAAAATATATTAATTCATGAAAACTTGGCTTATTAGGCAAATCGGGCCTTGCATGGTAGGTTGAGAAGTGCGTTCTGGCTACTAGGTACGACATTATATATATATATATATATATATGTCGTACCTAGTAGCCAGAACTCACTTTTTGGCGTACTATTCAAGGCCCGATTTGCCTAATAAGCCAAGTTTTCCTGAATTAATATATTTTTTCTAATTTTTTTCTTATGAAATGATAAAGCTACCCATTCATTATGTATGAGGTCAATTTTTTTTTATTGGAGTTAAAATTAACGTAGATATATGACTGAACCTAACCAACCCTACCTAACCTAACCTAACCTATCTTTATAGGTTAGGTTTGGTTAGGTAGCCGAAAAAGTTAGGTTAGGTTAGGTTAGGTAGGTTAGGTAGTCGAAAAACAATTAATTCATGAAAACTTGGCTTATTAGGCAAATCGGGCCTTGAATAGTAGGCCAAAAAGTGAGTTCTGGCTACTAGGTACGACATATATATATATATATATATATATATATATATATATATATATATATATATATATATATATATATATATACATATATACATATATACATATATACATATATATACATATATCTACATTTGAGTGAGGTGGGAAGGGTGATGTGGCATTACATTTGAGTAAGGTGGGAAGGATGATGTGGCATTAGAGGATATTAATAGGGTATTAAAAGTATCAACACAAGACAGAACACGAAACAATGGATATTGAATAGAAGTGTTTGTAGAAAGCCTATTGGTCCATATTTCTTGATGCTTCTATATTGGAGCGGAGTCTTGTCACCTCAAGACTCCGCTCCAATATAGAAGCATCAAGAAATATGGACCAATAGGCTTTCTACAAACACTTCTATTCAATATCCATTGTTTCGTGTTCTGTCTTGTGTTGATACTTTTAATACCCTATTAATATCCTCTAATGCCACATCATCCTTCCCACCTTACTCAAATGTAATGCCACATCACCCTTCCCACCTCACTCAAATGTAGATATAAAACCAGGGAAACGCAAGTTCTAATCAGTTGTGTATTTGTGAAGTCTTTGAAAATGTAATATATACATATATACACATATATACATATATACATATATACATATATATATATATATATATATATATATATATATATATATATATATATATATATATATATATATATATATATATATATATATACACACACACACACACACACACACACACAAAAATTCAAAAGGTGACACCCCTAGGGTCAACACTTGCAGCAGAGGAGCTCCAGCATATTTCAACAATCCTAAGTATTGTAGTACAGGTTGATGGTAGTGAGTGGTGTCCCAGAGAACATAAAGGTATAGTGCTCTTGAAAAATAGGTGAGATAACAGGAAAGTGCTAAGGGAAGTGAAAAATCGGATGAGAAAAAGTTGCCCTAGTGTTTACAGTGCAGAGAAGAACATTCAAGATGGCCACTGGCAAGGGGAAAAACAAAACAGAGCTTGATTTTGAGGGATTCAATGAAGAAAGCATTGATATTAGTAGTCTACATAACAAGTTGGTAAATTTAGATACTATAGTGAACTCTCATGTAGAAATAATTAGTAAATTGAAAGAAAGTAATGACCATTTGAATAGCAAAGTTTTATGTCTTGAGGGTTTAGTGAAAGACTTGCGCAAGGACAAGAATCAATTGGAAACAAATTGCAAAGCCATGGAAGAAGAAAATAAACTCTTAAAAATAGCTTTGGAAGAAGTTAAAGTAAATTTAAACATAAATGACTACAATAGGTTAGGCAAGGAAATTCAACAGGAGAAACAGCTTTTGTCAGCACAGATGGAGGAAGTTACACAGGGAATAGAACAGTGCAAGAAAGATATGCAACTCACTTATGCACAAGTGGCCAAGGAGAAGGAAAAAATAGAAGAAGCAGTAAAGGAAGTCAAACACTGCAGCAACCAAGATAAAACAAACATTAGGCTAGAAGTGAGGAAAGAATTGGCATCTAACCCGAAGTTGGTGCAAAACACAGTTGATCGGAGTAAGTCCCTGATCATTTTTGGCTGCAAAGAAAAGGCGATAACATCTAGGTCAGAAAGAGCTGTAGAAGAAGCTAAAGTAGTAGATAAAATTGTTGGCCTCGTGGAAGGTCTTACAAACAGAGAGAATGTGTGCGACTACAGGAGAATAGGCAGGTACGTAAAAGGGAAAGATCGACCTTTGAGGATCACCCTAAACGGTGCCAAACAGATGGAAGAAGTACTAAGGAATGCTAGAAAATTGCAAAGGGATGAGGATGGGAAAGGGTGGTCATTAAGACGAGATCTTTCAAAAGAAGATAGAGAGAAGCTGAAACTGAACCTCGCCGAGGCAAAACATTTAAATGAGAGCAGGAATGAAGAAGAAATAAATTCTTTTTTCTACAAAGTGATAGGGGTAGGCAAACCAGTAAAGTGGTACATAAAGGCAAACCAACAAAATCAATAGAGAGAGAGGGAGTGAAGAATAAGGAGAGGGGGAACAAGTTCCTCAAGATTGCATACACCAACATAGATGGAGTGAGATCGAAGATACTGGAGTTAAGTGATGTAATACAGCTGCAGACACCAGACATTGTTGCACTCACGGAGACAAAACTTGAAGATGTAATTTTAAATGAGGTCATATTCCCAAGGGGCTACTCAATTTGGAGACGGGACAGAAAAATTAGGAAAGGCGGTGGCATTGCTGTGCTGGTAAAAGAACACCTAAAGGTGAAGGAAATAATGACTGCCAATCCACAAGAAGTTGACATAATAGCACTAGAGATCTGCTATGAGGATGATAAACTAATGATGATAAATGCATATAGTCCACCGCCAAGCAGCACATGGTCAAAGGAGGAGCTAGATAGTAAACGTGAAGGTCTTATAACAATAATGAGAGAGATTATAGCGAGAGCGGATAACGATAGATCACGACTGTTGATAGTCGGTGACTTCAACTTGAAATCCATAGACTGGGAAGCATATGAAGCTAAAACAGAAGATTTTTGGACCTGTAAATTTGTAGACCTCATCCTGGAAACATTCTTGTATCAACATGTTAAACAAGCTACGAGGATGAGGGAAGGGGACGTTCCCTCCATGCTAGATTTGATATTTACCAGGAAGGAGGAAGAGATATTTGACATTCAGTACCTTCCTCCCTTGGGTAAAAGTGACCATGTCTTTTTGGGAATAAAGTATGCAATGCGTTATAAGCTGGAAGAAAATAAGGAGGTTGAAGCAGTTGAAAAACCAGACTTCAGGAGAGGACATTATGGTGACCTTAGAAATTTTTTTAGTGAGTATAATTGGACAGACTTGATGCTAGGCAAGGAAGTGAATGAGATGTATGGCAAGTTTTGTGAAATATATGATAAAGGCACAAAAAAATTTATACCAAAACAGAGATGCAGAACTAGGAAACAGGATTGGTTCAATAGAAATTGCGAGAGGGCTAGAGACCGAAAGACACAAAAATGGAATCAATACAGGAAGAGGCCGAACCCCCAAACATACCAGCGATACAAAGATGCGAGAAACAACTACACGGCAGTGAGGAGAGTGGCAGAAAGAAATTTTGAAAAATTTTGATTGCGGACAAATGTAAAACAGAACCAGGTCTATTCTATAAATTCATAAACAACAAATTGCAGGTAAAGGATAATATTCAGAGGTTGAAAATGGGAAATAGATTCACGGAAGATGAAAAGGAAATGTGTGAAACACTAAACGAAAAGTTCCAAAGTGTGTTTGTACAAAATGAAATCTTTAGGGAACCAGATACAATAAGAATTCCAGAGAACAACATAGAACACATAGAGGTGTCTAGAGACGAAGTGGAAAAAATGCTCAAGGAGCTCGGTAAGCACAAAGCAGCTGGCCCAGATGGCGTTTCACCATGGGTTCTGAGAGAATGTGCATCTGAGCTCAGCATTCCACTTCACCTGATCTTTCAGGCATCCCTGTGTACAGGAATCGTAGCAGACGGGTGGAAACAGGCTAACATTGTTCCAATCTACAAAAGTGGCAGCAGGGAAGACCCCCTCAATTATAGACCTGTATCATTAACAAGTGTAATAGTGAAAGTATTGGAAAAACTAATCAAAACTAAATGGGTAGAACACCTAGAGAGAAATGATATAATATCAGACAGACAGTATGGTTTTCGATCTGGAAGATCCTGTGTATCGAATTTACTCAGTTTCTATGATCGAGCCACAGAGATATTACAGGAAAGAGATGGTTGGGTTGACTGCATCTATCTGGACCTAAAAAAGGCTTTCGACAGAGTTCCACATAAGAGGTTGTTCTGGAAACTGGAAAATATTGGAGGGGTGACAGGTAAGCTTCTATCATGGATGAAAAATTTTCTGACTGATAGAAAAATGAGGGCAGTAATCAGAGGCAATGTATCAGAATGGAGAAATGTCACAAGTGGAGTACCACAGGGTTCAGTTCTTGCACCAGTGATGTTTATTGTGTACATAAATGATCTACCAGTTGGTATACAGAATTATATGAACATGTTTGCTGATGATGCTAAGATAATAGGAAGGATAAGAAATTTAGATGACTGTCATGCCCTTCAAAAAGACCTGGACAAAATAAGTATATGGAGCACCACTTGGCAAATGGAATTTAATGTTAATAAATGTCATGTTATGGAATGTGGAATAGGAGAACATAGACCCCACACAACCTATATATTATGTGAGAAATCTTTAAAGAATTCTGATAAAGAAAGAGATCTAGGAGTGGTTCTAGATAGAAAACTATCACCTGAGGACCACATAAAGAATATTATGCAAGGAGCCTATGCTATGCTTTCTAACTTCAGAATTGCATTTAAATACATGGATGGCGATATACTAAAGAAATTGTTCATGACTTTTGTTAGGCCAAAGCTAGAATATGCAGCTGTTGTGTGGTGCCCATATCTTAAGAAGCACATCAACAAACTGGAAAAGGTGCAAAGACATGCTACTAAGTGGCTCCCAGAACTGAAGGGCAAGAGCTACGAGGAGAGGTTAGAAGCATTAAATATGCCAAAACTAGAAGACAGAAGAAAAAGAGGTGATATGATCACTACATACAAAATAGTAACAGGAATTGACAAAATCGACAGGGAAGACTTCCTGAGACCTGGAACTTCAAGAACAAGAGGTCATAGATTTAAACTAGCTAAACACAGATGCCGAAGAAATATAAGAAAATTCACCTTCGCAAATAGAGTGGTAGACGGTTGGAACAAGTTAAGTGAGAAGGTGGTGGAGGCCAAGACCGTCAGTAGTTTCAAAGCGTTATATGACAAAGAGTGCTGGGAAGACGGGACACCACGAGCGTAGCTCTCATCCTGTAACTACACTTAGGTAATTACACTTAGGTAATTACACAAATATACTTACACAGTCAATACAGCCCCCATATGCATGTGTCACATTTCATTGTCCATCAGCAGCTGGATTAGTCAAGGCTGTTAATCGCTGAAATCTTTTGATGATTGTGCCATTTTCCTCGAGAAGTTTCATCACTTCTTCTTGAGCCTCGCACATCTCTTGCAAACTGAGAATGATAAAAATATATATTTTTGTATCAATGAATATATAAATAAAGCAATAAATGTAATGAAATATGCCTTTCTGGATGACACCTCAGTAGCATACCTTGCTTAAGAAGTTCCAAAACAGTACTCTTACTAATGCCATATTTAGCCCAAACGACACTTCTTGGGACTCCGCTCTTCACCTTCTTAACCCTTAAACTGTGCAACATGTCATATGACGTGTTGAGTAACATACGCAAAAGTGCACATATGCACTTTTATATGACGTTTTGGAGTACTACGTAAGATTTAAACGGCCCGAGGATACACGGGGTTCACATTGGGTTGGGTTGACCATCTATCTGGACCTAAAAAAGGCTTTCGACAGAGTTCCACATAAGAGGTTGTTCTGGAAACTGGAAAATATTGGAGGGGTGACAGGTAAGCTTCTAACATGGATGAAAAATTTTCTGACTGATAGAAAAATGAGGGCAGTGATCAGAGGCAATGTATCGGACTAGAGAAATGTCACAAGTGGAGTACGACAGGGTTCAGTTCTTGCACCAGTGATGTTTATTGTCTACATAAATGATCTACCAGTTGGTATACAGAATTATATGAACATGTTTGCTGATGATGCTAAGATAATAGGAAGGATAAGAAACTTAGATGATTGTCATGCCCTTCAAGATGACCTGGACAAAATAAGTATCTGGAGCACCACTTGGCAAATGGAATTTAATGATAATAAATGCCATGTTATGGAATGTGGAATAGGAGAACATAGACCCCACACAACCTATATATTATGTGAGAAATCTTTAAAGAATTCTGATAAAGAAAGAGATCTAGGGGTGGTTCTAGATAGAAAACTATCACCTGAGGACCACATAAAGAATATTGTGCGAGGAGCCTATGCCACGCTTTCTAACTTCAGAATTGCTTTTAAATACATGGATGGCGATATACTAAAGAAATTGTTCACAACTTTTGTTAGGCCAAAGCTCGAATATGCAGCGGTTGTGTGGTGCCCATATCTTAAGAAGCACATCAACAAACTGGAAAAGGTGCAAAGAACATGCTACTAAGTGGCTCCCAGAACTGAAGGGCAAGAGCTACGAGGAGAGGTTAGAGGCATTAAATATGCCAAAACTAGAAGACAGAAGAAAAAGAGGTGATATGATACTACATACAAAATAGTAACAGGAATTGATAAAATCAATAGGGAAGATTTCCTGAGACCTGGAACTTTAAGAACAAGAGGTCATAGATATAAACTAGCTAAACACAGACGCCGAAGAAATATAAGAAAATTCACTTTCGCAAACAGAGTGGTAGACGGTTGGAACAAGTTAGGTGAGAAGGTGGTGGAGGCCAAAACCGTCAATAGTTTCAAAGCGTTATATGACAAAGAGTGCTGGGAAGACGGGACACCACGAGCGTAGCTCTCATCCTGTAACTACACTTAGGTAATTACCTTCCTCAGGGCTCTTGTAAACAGACACCATATTTTTTTTAAATCATGGGCAACATTCCCGGGTGTGAGGGCCTCACTATTGAGTGAGCCACTAACCCTTAAACTGCGCATATCATATATATATATGATATCAGTGACAAAACCGAAACCTCGCACATCATTTATATATGCTTTCGTGTCTAGCGCTATAATTTAAACGCCCCGCGTAGGATAGGGTTCATTGGTGAACCTCGACCGACCATAAACAAACCCCACCTGGGAAAAAAATCCAGCATGGGTCCCCTTTGGGTACAGGCCGCCCCTACTGTTCCTAGACCTGCTTTAGCTCCTGGTCCACGGTTTCCTCGCCGTGGTGCCGCTATTGGCTCTCGAAAGACACCCGGTGTTTTTGTGTGGAGTGATGGGACAGATTTTGTTCCACAAATTCCTGTTTTTGATAATTCGGATGTTGGAATTACAGTCATTTTCCCTGATAAAGGTGCAGATATGTGTGAAATGGACTATTTTACTGCATATTTTGATGAGCCGCTAATAGAATATATTGTTCGTGAAACGAACAAATATTCGAGTGATCTCATTGATGAGGAGGAGTTATCCGATTATTCATGTTTGCAGCGATGGAAAGATACGACTGTAGGTGAAATGTATGTGTTTTTGGCACTGTGTATGTTGATGATACATTGTGTCAAACATGTAATCGACCATTATTGGAGCAAAGACCATACTGTTCCAACACCAATGTTCAGCAAATATATGTCTCCAGACCGATTTACGATAATCCTCAGGTGTCTTCACCTTGCAAATGATGAAGACCGGAATGATGCTTTGGAAGGTAAGGCACATCCTGAATGAACTTATCAGAAAGTACAGGGATTTCTACATACCAGCTCAGAAGCTTGTGATTGACGAATCCCTTGTGCTTTTCAATTCCCTTCAAGCAGTATATTCCCTCTAAATGCCACCGATTTGGATTGAAATTCTTTGTACTCTGTGACTGTGAAATGGTGTTACACATGATAATGTATACGGGTACAAATGTAGACATTCCTGCTAATGACCAGCATGGTTTCTCGGGTAGTGTGGTGAAGGCACTGCTTGCACCATATCTTAACAAGGGCCACATATTATACACAGATAATTATTATACCAGTCCCTTGCTAACTAGGTTCTTGCTTGATAATAGAACTGGAGTGTGTGGCACAGTGATGGCAAAACGAAGGGAAATGCCAGTGTTTCCAGGTGCTATGCAGGTTGGTGATTGCGAGCTCAGAAAAACAGGTGAAATACTTTCAGTGCAGTGGAAAGACAGGCGTGAAGTGAACATGTTGACCACCATTCACGCTGGAACAGTGCTGGACAGTGGCAAGGTGAACAGAACCACCAGAGAACTAATCTATAAGCCAGATTGTGTCTTGGACTATAACATCAACATGCGTTTGATGGATAAATGTGATATGATGGTGGGGGCAGTAGAGTGTGTATGGAAAACAGTGAAGTGGACCAAGAAAATGTTTTTCCACCTTGTTGATGTAACAATGCTGAACAGTTACAATATGGATCTTGTCAAACCAGACAGTAAGCGTAATATCCGTGCATTCAATTTTACTGTAGTAACACAATTACTGTCTCCACTCGATCATCCGGACTATATGGGAAGGACCCCCAGCCGGATTATCACATTTTTCGGATAATGGTACTTTTTCACCTACGAGTCCAAAAGTGACCATTTCCAACTATTTTTATACTACAAACAACATAATTTGAATTGCCTTGTGTTGGGGTTTCACCTCTCTTACCCTTACTCTCTAGTCTGGGGTGAGCAATAGTTATGCTCACGGTCACTCACCGTAGCCCTGCGGGTCTTCCCTCGATCCTCACGGCGCCACTGCACGCCAGGAGAGTCTCCCAGTCAATCTTAACGGCCTCTTATTAAGAAAGAGTGAGAACACGACTCGTTCACATCGACTGTCGTGTGCCCTCCCCAACAATAGGGCTCTACGGTTATCCACAAGATCGCCAACTGGTGTTTTCGGTGGCCAGTAACACCATCAGTGGACTGGTGTATTCAGTGGTAGCCTTGGCAAGGTCACACTCAAAAGATCAGGAATCAGGCAGGTACTTATTGTTATCACTCTATGTTTACCAGTATAATATAGCCACAAGATCAATGGAGGGGATGATAAAAACACAAAGAAAGTTTTGTATTTTACTTAAAATGTATGAAAGATGTCACAAGGCCAAACAATAACAAATAAATCAACTGATCCTGACGCGGCTGGTAATTCCCACGGATATTATGCGATCATCAGGGGGCAACATCTCCCCCCCCCCCCCTCATCAAGTGTCAAAAACCAGCTGATCGCGTGGCCTTTCCGCGCGGAAGCTCTTTGCTTGTTTTCTAGAGTCACGCGCGCTGTTTCATTAAATTCTCCAATATTACTATGAACTCGCACACACGATATTGGCTACTACAACACGTATCACTTGGTTACACTATACTCAGGCTCAAACAGTCTTTTCTACAATCAATGCTGTAATGATTCACTGTAATGGCTTTACATTGTTCTTCACTCAGCAATACATTAAGAACTATTAACACTGGAGTTTTCAGTACTTTCTCTCGTGGGCGATAACGCAATAATTCACTGTACTCACAAATGATTATTCACTGAATGAACATAGACATATATATGGTATATAAATCAATCATCAATACATGGAAAATAAATAGTTTCTGGGCACATAGCCTAACCTCCAAATACTGGCATAATCTTATATATATTTTACCACTATATGTTCATATCAAAATCTATAGAAAGATATACACAACACAGTAAATTTATCACTGGTTCCTGGTGTCTGTACACCCCAATAATCAACATGAATATTACAAGTACTCTTGATAGTACTGTCTAGCACACTGGTGCTTTACCGTGACATAGGCGAGACTTGCTCACGACATATAAAATCTTCAGGCTAGATAATATAGCCAAATAACATAGCTAACTAAAGGGGAATGGGGAGGGAACTAGAACCACCTACTTCACCCTATCCTCCGATGAGAGTCGAGATGTAGCTCCTGGTCCTCGTGTCGGGAACGCCCCCACACTACACGTCGTCGTGTCCTACCAGAGCCTCTCGTCGTCCCACCGTTTAGCGCGTCGTCTCCGTGCCTCCTCACTGCAGGTTCATCCTCCTCCTTGACTTCTTGAAGGTTGGAGTCGGTCTCCTGGCCGTCG
This sequence comes from Procambarus clarkii, assembly GCF_040958095.1. NCBI lineage: Eukaryota > Metazoa > Arthropoda > Malacostraca > Decapoda > Cambaridae > Procambarus > Procambarus clarkii. The sequence goes on along the minus strand of NC_091230.1, from coordinate 3,478,486 downwards.
TCTTCTCCCAGCAACGGCTGTCGCCTACGTCTCAGCTACAGTCGTTCGGTTTCCCCAACTAGTCCTCTCTTCCTCAGCTACCCAGTGGCTCTGTCAGCCACTACGCTGTCACGAACTGGTGAATTGCCACAGACGTCAACATACGTCACTGCACGGCTTCACTGCTACTGGCACAGTACCTGACTGGAGCACTTGTTGCTCAAATAACCGTCAATTCCCTCTTCTGGTTCAACACATGAACTAGGGAAGACTTCTCAGAGTACTGGCGGACTTCCGGTGACGCGTAAATCCACGGGAGCTGGAATAACTGTCCGACTGACAGGACCACTCGTCGCACGTCCGACCTCTATGACGTGTCGTGTCTGACTGATGGAGCCAGCTCGGCGCGCGGCCTGGCCCCCTTCCTTCGTGACGTCACTTTCGCTATGGGAAGTTTTCATTGGCTCCCGGTGCCACACTGCTGTCGGTGACCAATCCGGTGCATCTGACGTCACACGGTTTTGGCGGGAGATCAGGGAGGTAAGCGCCATCTTGGCTCCCTAAAGGGCCTAAACCACAGGCCAAAATATTACTATTTCACAAATTTCTCGGCTCTCCGAGAACACTTCACTCTCCCATATATCAAATTGTAGCCTGCAACGTAGAGAACGCTTGGGAAAAGTAGACATGACTCTTACTGCAGGTGTGGGAGAATTATAAAGGGGGGGAACTCCGTCACACTTGCCACATACAATTATTAAATATTCAACTAGAAACCTCAACTTACCTTGTTGGTGTTCGTCTTCTTGATTGATGCCACACACCTTGAAGTTAAAAATTCTTAACAATTTACGTAACCTATACTAACACAACACTAAAATTAACACTTAAAATTACTGTACAGTTCATTAAGCTAAGTTAGTTTTGACTGCCAGCTGCTGAAGCCTCACTGGTTGAGGGCATTTGGGTTGCCTGTGAGGCCTCACTTGTTGAAGGCGCTTGCTTGCACCTCACTTGTTGAAGCGCTTGCATGCCCTCACTTGTTGAAGGCGCTTGGCTTGCCTGTGACGCCTCACTTGTTAAAGGCGCTTGCTTGCGCCTCACTTGTTGAAAGCGCTTGGCTTGCCTGTGGCACGTCACTTGTTGAAAGCGCTTGGCTTGCCTGTAATGCCTCACTTGTTGAAGGAGCTTGGCTTGCCTGTGGCGCCTCACTTGTTGAAGGCGCTTGACTGCCTGTGACGCCTCACTGGTTGAACAACACGTAACTTGTCTTTAATTGCTAGGACAATCTTCTTCCTCTTAACACTTCCAGAACGATTGATGCTGCTACCAGACACAGTCTTGGCCAAAAATGTTCAAAATTACTATGAAAATTAAAGTTATTTAAAAAAATATTTCACTAATGGCGCAACACTGTGAGGCCGCACTGGTTGAGGTGTATAACAGTGACTTGTCTTTAATTGTTAGGACAACTTTCTTCCTCTTAACACCTCCAGAACGATTGATGCTGCTACCAGACATAGTCTTGGCCAAAAATGTTCAAAGTTACTATGAAAATAAAAAAGTTATTTAAACAAATATTTCACTAATGGCGCAGCACTGTGTATAACACGAGGGACGGACGCACATGGGTTGACCAGTGTTGGACGGGTCCACTTGGGGTGGGGCAGCTATAGTGCGTTACGTAGGCCGCCAGGAGGAAAAAAATTCACAATATTTTTGAAGGAAACTTCAGCCTGTGCACAATTCTTTTAGGAAACTTATTTATTTGTTATTACATAATTACTAGTACTTATTTCATTTGTTTTTGGCTATGATTAATTGTTCTAAAATTAATGGTAATTCCTATACCCAGGTGGTCCCTCCTGACGCACCCCTCCCACCCTCCCAACACCACCCACCCACCCCACCCCCCTCCTCCACCATGCGTCTAGAGCCACAGACGGGATTAATACGGTATGGCCGTATTTTCATCCGGCCAAACCAGCTTTTATCCGGTTCCTGTGGCCATTTTGGCCGGATATTGCGATAACTTTATCCGATCACGATTTTGGCCGTATAAGGGCGTTTTCCGGATGTTTGAATCCCGGATAATCGCGGGGTTACAGTACTACAGAAGTTTGGCAATATAATTCCTAGTGTATAGAGGCCCAATCTGAACCCGGTATTGCACCATGCTCCAATACCAAGGCTCGCTTACAGAGATGTCTTTTTGACACACAATCTAAGGATTTTACCACCAACTGGAAAGCGTGCAGTAGGCCAGCGTGTGTGTGTAGTATGCTGGTCAACAACCAAGAGGGAACAGGCAAGAAAAATGGTGATGACTTGGTGCACAGCGTGCCAGGTCCCTCTGTGCCATGTCCGATGTTTCAACGAGTATCACAGTCTTGATGACTTCTAAAAGTCCAAGACTGGTGCCAAAACATGTAAATACAGAATAAGTGAGTGTATATAGTGGAAATAAATCATAAGAAATTATATATTTCATTGAGAAATAAGACATTTTTGTGCAAATACTTGTGACACTAATATGTGGATACAATATACATTGACAACAATTTTATTTTTATAAATCTTTTTGTGAAAACATATTGAACCACACCAGTGAAAAAAATGGGTGTAAAATACGCCATAGACACTGTAAATAATAACGCGAAAATAAATTCGCGGCAACTCGGGCTCCTTCTCCGTTGCACCTGATTCACCCCGGGCGCACAGCGGTCCAGCGAAAACGAGGCGTGACGTCATCGCCGATCTTCTCGGCTCATTTACGTCAACGATAAGTGCAATTAAATTTTTTTATTATTTTTCCAGTGCTCAGGGAACACAAATAAAAAGATTAACCCCTTAACTGCGTTGCCTCCAAATGTGACACCCCCGCAGTGCGCAGGAAAAAAATTCTCTGGAAAAAATTCTTTTTTCTTTTTAAAGTGTCAAAAACCCTTCCCTCAGTATGGGTATGTAAAAAAAAAGTCGAAATTGTACTTACTTTGGCTGCTATGGGGTCCGGAAGTTGGGGCGTGACGTCATCATTCCCCGTGCGCCCGTGCCGTAAGCTCTGGGGGGCGGTGGGGCGCTCGGGGCGGGGCGCGCAAGTTGCCGCGAATATATTTTCGTTAATTTTTTGCGCACCTTTCCAAATACATTTTCATTGTTTTTACGTGCCAATCCAATGTATAATGAACACGTACACTATAATATCGCAGTACAACATCCGTACTGTCCGTAGACACTGTGTTACGTGCATGAAACTTGTGTACACATATGCAGCACATATTTACTATGTACCATGCTAATTTGTGTATATATACAATCTATTTACACACTATACACTGTCACACACTATATACATTACCCATCAACACATTCAGAACACCGCGTAGCAGCTGCTTTGTATGGGGCAATAGCAGCTGCCCCGTATGGGCCAATAGCAGCTGCCCCGTATGGGCCAATAGCAGCTGCCCCGTATGGGCCAATAACAGCTGCCTCGCATGGGCCAATAGCAGCTGCCTCGTATGTACCAATATCAGCTGCCTCGTATTGGCCAATATCAGCTGCCTCGTATTGGCCAATATCAGCTGCCCCGTATGGGCCAATAGAAGCTGCCCCGTATGGGCCAACAGCAGCTGCGCCGTATGGGCCAATAGCAGCTGCCCCGTATGGGCCAATAGCAGCTGCCCCGTATGGGCCAATAGCAGCTGCCCCGTATGGGCCAATATCAGTTGCCTCGTATGGGCCAATAGGAGCTGCCTCGTATGGGCCAATAGGAGCTGCCTCGTATGGGCCAATAGGAGCTGCCTCGTATGGGCCAATATCAGCTGCCTCGTATGGGCCAATATCAGCTGCCTCGTATGGACCAATATCAGCTGCCTCGTATGGGCCAATATCAGCTGCCTCGTATGGGCCAATATCAGCTGTCTCGTATGGGCCAATAGCAGGTGCCTCATATGGGCCAATAGCAGCTGCCCCGTATGGGCCAATAGCAGCTGCCCCGTATGGGCCAATAGCAGCTGCCCCGTATGGGCCAATAGCAGCTGCCCCGTATGGGCCAATAGCAGCTGCCCCGTATGGGCCAATAGCAGCTGCCCCGTATGGGCAATAGCAGCTGCCTCGTATGGGCCAATAGCAGCTTTCCCGTATGGGCCAATAGCAGCTGCCTCGTATGGGCCAATAGGAGCATTTGGCCATGAACACATTCAGAACACCTCGAGTGAGAGCAGCCAGTCTCCCTCACTCCAACATCTTACTCGCCAACATTGCTCATCCCACCATATTGTTATAGTTCTTATTACACATGTTCTATATACCTATCTACATGTTTTATTTACCAGAACTATGCAAGTAAGCCGGTATTGTGTCCAAACAGTACAGTGGCCACAATACACTGCATGAAAAATCACTCAGCAGACGACGCTACGATTACGTCACCTCCCTCACCAAAATAGCTCCTCTCAACATTCTCCTGTTGCTGTTCTTACACTATATACACACACTATATATACCCATGTACATATGTGTTGCCCATAGCGAACCACTAAGCTAGTATAGTGAGCAAAACAAGAGTGGCAGCCACACACACGATGAGGTTACCTCAATTCTCGCCCTCCCTCCCTCATCAAAATTCCTCCTTCCACAATACTACGCACAACGCTAATTATAACCACAATCCTGCTATTATCACAATCCTGGTCACTAATTCCTGTAAATGAATAATTGACCACACATATATTTTGAAAAGGAACCTAAGAAATCATTTGAAGATTCCTAGATGAACGAAATAATGCTGTGGTGCTGTGGCTAGCGCTGTGAACATAGTGAACAGCATTGAATCACTGATATTTGAACATTGTACCCAGTCATTATCACACTCAGGCTCTAATATAACACTATCATAGCTAAATAATACAAGTTATATATATATTTTGACATTATTAGGCGATGCTGTGGTCACATGCTGAACAGCAGTGCTGTGCGCTCATGCTGCGAGCGCCAGCCTTGGTTGCTCACACACTACTGAGGCTCCCACACCCGGGAATGTGGACCACGATTTTTTTTTAAGATGGCGTCTGTTTACAAGAGCCCTGAGGAAGCTGATGTGAACCCCATGTAGCCGCGGGAGTTTTGAATGGAACGTGAAAAATACAAATACCCGGAGGCGCGTTGCGCAAACCAGACGTGAGCCTGCAGGCGCGTTGCGCAGTTTAAGGGTTAAAAAGAAAAAAACCAGCGTTGAATGTAATGAAACGCCATTTTCTGGGTGAGCCCCGGAGGCTCCCTGGAGCTTATCGGGCTAATGTATGTTATGTTAGACCGGGACATTAGCTAAGGAGTTCAGACCTACCAGGGACCAGCGCCAGAACCTGGCCCCTTCAGAGAGGTTTCAGGGAGCAATGGCCCTGGAAAACCCCATATGGTTGGGGGTTTTCCTTATCTGCCATCGACCGGGGTTAGGCACCCAGAAAGGTAGGCGTAACAAAACAAACCCCACATGGTAAGAAACTACAACAAAAACCGAACAGAGAGGTAGAAAACTCCCTACAATCCCAAGGAAACTAGCAAACAAGCAAACATCACACTTTACTGCCGCGCCGATCGTCCGAGCAGCCCTCCCCACCCCGGGAGGGGGAGTGAGGAGCCCCGGACCTACCGCGCCGGCTGCCAAGCTCCAGTTCGGAAGCTAAGCTTCAACCAATGCGAAAAAACCGCCGACCGGTGGGAGGGAGGGTTTCCAGGGAGCCTCCGGGGCTCACCCAGAAAATGGCGTTTCATTACATTCAACGCTGGTTTTCTGTGGGGAGCCCCTACGGCTCCCAGGAGCTTCATACCCAAAGAGAAGGAAAAGAAAGGGCTAACCCGGGAGGCGGCCGCCACAAACTCTGCAACGCAAAGCCAAGACAACCGGTCGCAAACCTGCGACCCAAGGCAACAAGAACGCCCAAGAACAGACGCACATATGGATGGGCGGCCAAAAACCTGTGCGACCCACAAATCCCTGCGCCCGAAATGAGCCCGAGACGTCACCAACACAGCAGCAAAAGCTGCAAACGTCTGAACAGCACGGGCGCAAAGACAGACCGCAGGCTGGAAGAAGGAAAACACTGCGGACGACCTGGGAGACCCGAGCCCTGAAAACAGGGAACGAAGGAACCGGATCAACCACAGCGCATCCCCAAACACGGTACGCCGGCATCAGCAAAAAGCACCACCAGGACAACACAGGACGCACCCCCCGGCCAAACCAATCAAGCACCAATACCCCAAGAACCCCTCCGGAAAGCCGCCGTCACGACCGGCGCCAGGACAGAGAAAGGCTGCACACCTATAAAGCTACCACCAGTACCAAAGAGCAGGAAACTGAACCGAAGGGGCTACCACAAACTGAGGGGAAGATAAGAAGGCACCCTGAACAAGGACCAGGATGGCTCAGGCGACGCATGAGCAGGCCGGAGGGGAAACAAAACACGAGAAAACGTAAGAAACGTCATACTGTCTCCAAGACGAAGCTCGCAGGTGGGACACTGTCAACAAAGCCACCTGAACACCATAGAGATGGTGATACCCGCGTCAAAATACCGGAAGCGAAGAGCCAAGAAGAAGGCCGAACCAGTCACGGACAGGACCGATTCGGCCTGCTGAAAGAGGCGAAGCCTCAGGAAAAACGCCCCGGGTACGGACACCTATCAAGCAGCGTCTGAAAAGAAGGCCGGGCTGGCCACCAAGGAACCATAAGGAGTGTTCTCGTGGGAATGGGCTGCAACCGAGCCAGAACCCGAAGCAACAGCTGGACCGGGAGAAGAGGAACAGGTACCCCCCACCTCGACCAGTCCTGCCGAAAGCCTCCACTGTGAAGTCCTCGCAGGTGGGAAGGGCGCCACAAAATGGGCGACGCCTAGACCACGCCGACCCGAAGACGTCCATGGCCAGGAGTCCATATGCCCGACAGAGCCAACAAAACGAATCGGCAACGACTGGCCAACCCACGAAGAGGAATGAACCGAGACAGCTGTCCGCCAGGACGCAGGACACACCCCGGACACGAACCACACGGTTAGCCAAATCCCTGTGGTTCCGGCAAGAACCACCAGAGAACAGTCCAAACAGAGCTGAATGGTAGAGTACCTAGTGACCCAAACCCTCCGAAGCGCAAACCAGACAGCCATGAACACTCGAACCGTGCTGTGAGCCCGACGGACAGAGACTCCATCAACCTCGGCCGACCTGGTGAGCACTGGTCACAAAGCCCCAGCCGAGAGACGACCCATCCGTGAACACATCGAGCGAAGGCTCGGGGAGGTGCCAAGGCACGGAACCCCGAAAACCCCAAAGAGGAAGCTGGTGATGCAGCACCAACACAAGATCCCCGGAGGAACCCAAGGAATGCAAGAGGCGGAAGGGGAGTCTCCGCAGGAACCAACCGACGCCGAAGCCAAACCCGACTCCGTGGGCAGACAAGCACGCCGAAGTGCAGACTCCCACACAACCGCCCAAGCAACCGCTGAGCAACCCGGGACCCCATCCTGAACAGCCAAAGGCGGGACCACAGCCGCAGTAACACTTCTGGAGGGAAGACAATGAGGGGCCCAAGAGCCTTAAACAAGGCCCAGGTCCGAACCCGGGACGGAAACAGATGGAAAAACCTCCAGATCACCAGGAAACCAAACCCGTTGATCTGGAAAGAACCATCCCCTAGCGAGCAGACAAGCGGACTGACTGGGAGCCCACACCAGCCAGTCGTCGAGGTAGGCCAGACACCGAATCTCAGACTCAGACTGGGCACTAAGATCCGGTAAAGATGCAAAGAGTATACGAAGTGCCCATTACAAAATAGGGAAGGCAATAAAAACAGCAAACCTGAAGCCCCACCACCAACCGTGCTAGCCCCAGAAAAACTGGAGAGGAACGTGCCAAGAAGTGACCTGGAGGTCCAGGGCCACCATCCATGCACCCGGCCCCAACAGAATCCGAACAGGAGACAACAGTCCTCCGAGGAGGGCAGAGGATCCAGGGCGCAGACTGAAGAAGTCCAGAAGAACTGCAGACGGGAAAAGCTCATGACTGCAAAGAGCAGACGGGAAGCCCAGAAGGATGGAGCGGATCGACCACGCCCCACGCACCCACGAAGAGGAAATGACGAAGCGCAGGGAAAGAAGCCCACCCCGCCAGCTCTGAACCCCCCCCCCCCCCCAAGGGGGAGAAGCCATCCTCTGATGCCAGCAGAGGCCGGAAGACAACCCAAAGCGCCCACCAACAGCGGGACCAAGCGAGAGGCAACAGAGCAAGCTGCTCCCCCAGCGCCCAGTCAACAGAGAAGGGAATAGAACCCCTTCCGAAAGAAAAAGTACACTACCTAAGTCATGAGGAGAGACTACGGGAATGAAACCACACTTTGCTGGAAGATGAAGTGAGGGGAGACCTGATCACCACATTCAAGATACCCAAGGGAATCGACAGGGTTGATAAGGACAGGCTATGTAACACAAGGGGGCACACGCACTAGGGGACACAGGTGGAAACTGAGTACCCAAAAGAGCCACAGATAGATTTTTTTTTTTCATTTTTTTTTTTCATTTTTTTTTTTTTTAGTGTCAGAATGGTAACGGGAAAGCACTAGGAAGTAATGTGGTGACTCCACACACAAGTAACGAGGCTGACCCCCATACAATGTCACATGTAGACATAAAAGAGCCCAAGAGACACAGGAACCTATACACCTGTTGATAGACGGTTGAGAGGCAGGACCAAGGAGCCAGAGCTCAACCCCCACAAGCACAACTAGGTGAGGACATATATTGTAAAAGTACAAGTCGCTGACTAGTGGGCAAAGAGCACTACGCCGGCCAGGCAAAGAAGGCACAAAACTGCATCAAAAGGCCCACCTCGACAGCAAAACCGCAAAGTCCCAGCACAACCACAATATGTGCCAAGACCCAAAAAGATCAGTCTGCAAGCCAGGAAGACCCCGGAACCCCAAAAGGCAGAACCGGGTCACACGAGGAAACAAAGTCCCCTGAACCCACAAAAGGGGACCCAAGAGGAAGAAACCTCCAGAACGAAACCAAGGAACCCAAAGGAACCCAGAATCGAACCAGGGGGAGCCCAAACCACCACATTTGCCGGCGGAGAACACCACTGAAAGGCAAAGCACAGACCCCAGCAGAACGCCCTGGGAAAACGGTCCCAACAGACCGAAAACCGAGGGGCAAGGTGTGGGAGTAAGCATACCAGCCAGGGGCACTGAGCCTAAACCCATAGGCTCAGACCCAAAACAACACCCAAACGTTCCCAAAGGAACAGGCAACGGTAAGAAAACACCAGAAAAACAAAGAAACGACAACAGGAGAACAAAAACCCTGAAAAAAAATTGAAAACTCACCAGAGACGCTCGCTCGCACACCCAGACGCATGTAAACAAACCGCAACGCCGCCCTGGTGGTCACGCCGTGAAACCGGCAGACGAAAATGGCCGCCAGCAGGGGCTGTGACTGACGCTAAATACACAAAAACACGCCAGCAAATGTGGGAAGCTAGCAGACCGGATGGGCGAAAAACGTCGCCCAACAGCAGAAAAACCCCGGAAGGGGCAAAACCGCCCCAGAACTGCTAGCAGGCAACCCCCACAGCCCCGGGAACCAACAACAGACGCCCCAGGGCAGAGCCGTCCTCCAAGTCCTCCGCCCTTAAAGAAAAGCAAGAGTCCATGGGAAAGGCAACAAGAAAGGGCCGCTGGTAAGACCCAGAAGCCTTGGCAGGAGGCACAGGCTCAAACCTCCGTCCCCAACCCGAACGGGGCAGCCCCCGAAAACCGCCCGAGTCTCTGCCGCAACTAAACCCCGCCCCGACCCGAAAACCCGCAGACGGTCCGGAGCCGGGAACATGGAGGGAAAAGGGGCGAGCAGCACCTAACCAAACGGGGCGGCCACGGGGCATTCGAGTGGGAAACCAACCTAGCATGTTGCAGCAACCTAACCTAGCTTGCAACACGGATGCCGCCTGTACTCTGAACAGTAATAACATCAGGAGAGTACTGGAGAACAAGCAGAGAATCACTCGCAAGACTCCGGGTCAAGGTGTCAGTGACCCAACAGGCAGCATGACGGAGGTAAAAATGGCGACTGTCACCCGGAGACAAGGGAACAGCAACCATCGATCCCGTACAAGACGGGTTGGAACCCGGAGGACACATTCAATGGTCCCCCGAGCCCAGACAGGGGTTTCCAGGGCCCGTAGGGTAACAACTATGGGAAGCCCGGGCAAGGTGTTGCTAACCGGTTAAGAAACCCAGACATAACAAGAGGATAGATTATAGCACTGAAAACCCCTGAGACGTGTACAATCACGGGGTCCTAGCAGAGGGCCGCCAAACACTACCAGTGGAACTATAACCACCTTAGGCAGACCCCCCACCAGGCATGAAAAATTAAAAACAAAAGAAAAACCCCGCAAAAGTACACCGTCTCCAGAGGCAACAGAAACCGGCCGCCGCTTAGGTGGCAGGCTGCGCAACACCTCGACGCCCAAACCAGCACAATACCAATCCCTACCCAGGGCCAAACAAGGGCCCCAAGCCCCAGCTGGCCCCAAGGGCGAGGCAAATGCCGAGCAGCAAGAACCTCTACGTAAATGGTTCCCGAACGCCCCAGGGAAGATAACCCTGTTACGCAAGGGCAGTACTCACAGGGCGCTTTGGGAAGTCAGCCACTAAGCACATGCAGCCCCGGCACTGATGAAGTACTCCTGGCCACCGCACAACACAACACACGGCAGTGAACGCCACACAAGGCAAACGCCGCCTAGGAAACTGAGGCCAGAGAAGCGTCAATCCCGGTTGACATTAGCGAACGAACTGAAGCTTGGCAGCCGGCGCGGTAGGTCCGGGGCTCCCCCCTCCCCCTCCCGGGGTGGGGAGGGCTGCGCGGACGATCGGCGCGGCAGTAAAGTGTGATGTTTTCTACCTCTCTGTTCGGTTTTTGTTGTAGTTTCTTACCATGTGGGGTTTGTTTTGTTACGCCTACCTTTTTGGGTGCCTAACCCCGGTCGATGGCAGATAAGGAAAACCCCCAACCATATGGGGTTTTCCAGGGCCATTGCTCCCTGAAACCTCTCTGAAGGGGCCAGATTCTGGCGCTGGCCCCTGGTAGGTCTGAACTCCTTAGCTAATGTCCCGGTCTAACATAACATACATTAGCCCGATAAGCTCCAGGGAGCCGTAGGGGCTCCCCACAGAAAACCAGCGTTGAATGTAATGAAACGCCATTTTCTGGGTGACCCCCTATGGCTCCCTGGAGCTTATCGGGCTAATGTATGTTATATTAGACTGGGACATTAGCTAAGAAGTTCAGACCTACCAGGGACCAGTGCCAGAACTTGGCCCTTTCAGAGAGGTTTCAGGGAGCAATGGCCCTGGAAAACCCCTTTGTGGTTTGGGTTTTAATTTTCTGCCATCGACCGGGGTTAGGCACCCAGAAAGGTAGAAATAACAAAAAAACCTCACATGGTAAAAAACTAAAACAAAAAACCGAACAGAGAGGTAGAAACTCCCTACAATCACAAGGAAACAGTCAAACATCACACTTTACTGCCGCGCCGATCGTCCGCACAGCCCTCCCCACCCCGAGAGGGGGAGGGGGGAGCCCCGGACCTACCGCGCCAGCTGCCAAGCTTCAGTTTGGAAGCTAAGCTTCAACCAATGCAAAAAAACAGCAAACCGGTGGGAGGGAGGGTTGCCAGAGAGCCTCCGGGGCTCACCCAGAAAATGGCGTTTCATTACATTCAACGCTAGTTTTCTGTGGGGAGCCCCTACGGCTCCCTGGAGCTTCATACCCAAAGAGAAGGAAAAGAAAGGGCCAACCTGTAGACGGCTGCCACAAACTCTGCAACGCAAAGCCGAGACAACAGGTCAAAACCAGTGACCCAATGCAACAAGAACGCACAGGAGCAGACGCACATAAAGAATGGGCGGCCAAGAACCTGTGCGACCCTCAAATCTCTGCACCCGAAATGAGCCCTAGACGTCACTAACACAGCAGCAAAAGCTGCAAATGTCTGAACAGCACAAGCGCAAAGACAGACCGCAGGCTGGAAGAATGAAAAACTCTGCGGACGACCTGGGAGACCTGAGCCCTGAAAACAGGGAACGAGAAGAACTGGAACAACCACAGCGCATCCCTAGACATGGTACGCAGGCAACGGCAAAAAACACAACCAGACAACACAGGACGCACCCCCGGCCAAACCAATCAAGCATCAATAACCCAAGAACCCCTCCGGAAAGCAGTCGTCTCGACCGTCGCCAGGACGGAGAAAGGCTGCACACGTACAAATCTACCACCAGTACCAAAGAGCAGAAACCTGAACCGAAGGGGGCTACCACAAACTGAGAAGATAAGAAGGCACCCTGATCAAGGACCAGGACGGCTCAGGAGACGCATGAGCAGGCTGAAGGTGAAACAAAACACGAGAAAGCGTACGAAACGTCATACTGTCGCCAAGACGAAGCTCGCAGGTGGGACACCATCAACAAAGCCACCTGAACACCACAGAGAGGGTGATACCCGGTTAAAATACCAGACGCGAAGAGCCGAGGAGAAGGCCGAACCAGTCACGTACAGGACCGATTCAACCTGCCGAAAGAGGCAAAGCCGTGGGAAAACACCCCGGGTTCGAACACCTATCAAGCAGCGTCTGAAAATAAGGCTGGGCCGGCCACCAAGGAACCATAAGGACTGCTCTCGTGGGAATGGGCTGCAACCGAGCCAGAACCCGAAGCAACAGCTGGACCAGGAGAAGAGGAACAGGTACCCCCACCTCGACCAATCCTGCCGAAAAGCATCCACTGTGAATGCCTCGCAGGTGGGAAAGGGCGCCACATAAAATGGGCAACGCCTAGACCACGTCAACTCGAAGACGTCCACGGCCAGGAGTCCATACATCCGTCAGAGCCAACAAAACGAGTCGGCGACGACTGGCCAATCCGCGAAGAAAGGAATGAACTGGGACAGCTGTCCGCCAGGACGCAGGACACACCCCGGACATGAACCTCACAGTTAGCCAAAACCCTTGTGGTTCCGGCAAGAACCGCCAGAGAACAGTCCGAACAGAGCTGAATGGTAGAGCACCGAGTGACTCAAACCTTCCGAAGCGCAAACCAGACAGCCACGAACTCCCGAACCGTGCTGCGAGCCCGAAGGACGGACAGACTCCACCAACCTCGGCCGACCTGGTAAGCACTGGTCACAAAGCCCCAGCCGAGAGATGACCTGTCCGTGAACACATCGAGCGAAGGCTCGGGGAGGTGCCAAGGCACGGAAACCCGAAAACCCCAAAGAGGAAGCTGGTGACGCAGCACCAACACAAGATTCCCGGAGGAATGAACCCAACGAATGCAAGAGGCGGAAGGCGAGTCTCCGAAGGAACCAAACAGACGCCGAAGCCAAACCCGACTCAGCGGGCAGACCAGCACATCGAAGTTCAGACTCCTGCACAACTGCTCAAGCAACCGCTGAGCAACCCGGGACCCCCTCATGTACAGCCGAAGGCAGGACCACAGCCGCAGTAACACTTCTGGAGGGAAAGACAATGAGTGGCCCAATAGCCCTAAACAAGGCCCAGGTCCGAACCCGGGACAGAAACAGATGGAATGGCCTCCAGATCACCAGGAAACCAAACCCGGCAATCTGGAAAGAACCACACCTCGGGCGAGCAGACAAGCGGACTGACTGGGAGCCCACACCAGCCAGTCGTCGAGGTAGGCCAAACCGAATCTCAGACTCAGACAGGGCACCAAGATCCGGTAAAGATGCAAAAAAAAATATATATACCAAGTGCCCATTACAAAATAGGGAAGGCAACAAAAACACCAAGCCTGAAGCCCCACCACCAACTGTGCCAATCCCAGAAAACTAGAGAGGAACGTGTCAAGAAGTGACTTGGCGGTCCAGGGCCACCATCCAGGCACCCGGCCCCAACAGAAGCCAGACAGGAGACAACAGTCCCTAGAGGAGGGCATAGAATCCAGGGCGCAGACTGTAGAAGTCCAGAAGAACTGCAGAGGCGAAAGGCCCAAGACTGCAAGGAGCAGACAGGAACCCCAGAAGGATGGGGCGGAGCGACCACGTCCAACGCACCCACCAAGGTGACATGACGAAGCGCAGGGGAAGAAACCCACCCCGCCAGCGCTGAACCCCCCCAAAGGGGAAGAAGCCGTCTACTGACGCCACCAGAGGCCGGAAGACAACCAAAAGCGCCCACCAACAGCGGGACCATGCGAGAGTCAACAGAGCAAGATGCTCCCCCAGCGCCCCGTCAACAGAGTAGGGAAAAGAACCCCTTCCGAAAGAAAAAGTACACATACATATACACATTATGTATATACACATACATATACACACACACACAAGATATGTTACACACGTGTGTAAACCCATGTGCACACACACACAGCGTACACACAAACATTGTGTTTAGGAAGTGATGTGGTGGAGGCTGACTCCATACACAGTTTCAAGTGTAGATATGATAGAGCCCAATGGGCTCAGGAATCTGTACACCTGGTGAATGATGGTTGAGAGGCGAAACCAAAGAGCCAGAGCTCAACCCCCGCAAACACAACTAGGTGAGTACATACATTGCAAAAGAAAAGTACCAGTCACTGACCAGTGGGCAGAGAGCACATGCCGGCCAGGCAAAGAAGGCACAAAACTGCATCAAAAGGCCCACCTCGACAGCAAAACCTCAAAATCCCAGCACGACCACAACATGTGCCAAGACCCAAAAAGATCAGTCTGCAAGCCAGGAAGACCCCGGAACCCCAGAAGGCAGAACCGGGTCACACAAGGAAACAAAGCTCCCTGAACCCACAAAGGGGGCCCAAGAGGAAGAAACCTCCGGAACGAAACCAAAGAACCCAAAGGAACCCAGAATCGAACCAGGGGAAGCCCAAACCACCCATTTACCGGCGGAGAACATCACAAAAGGCAAAGCACAGCCCCCAGACAAAAAGCACTGGGAAAACGGTCATAACAGACCAAAAACCGAGAGACAAGGTGTGGGAGCAAGCATACCAGCCAGGGGACACCGAGTCCAGACCCAAAACAGACAAAATGGAAAACCCGGTGTAAATCAACACCCAAACGTTCCCAGAGGAACAGGCAACAGGCAGAAAACACCAGAAAAGCAAAGAAACGACAACAGGAGAATAAAAACCCCTGAAAAAAGGTGAAAACTCACCCCAGAAGCTCGCTCGCACACCCAGTCGCATGTAAACAAACCGCAACGCCGCCCTGGTGGCCACACCGGGAAACCGGCAGACTAAAATGGCCGCCAGCAGGGGCTGTGGCTGGCGCTAAAAATACAAAAACACGCCAGCAAAAGCGAGAAGCAAGCAGACTGGATGGGCGAAAAACGTCCCCCAACAGCAGAAAACCCAGACAGGGGCAAACTGCCCCAGAACTGCAAGCAGGCATCCCCCACAGCCCCGGAAACCAACAACAGAGGCCCCGGGGCAGAGCCATCCTCCAAGCCCTCTGCCCTTAAAGAAAAGCAAGAGTCCATGGGAAAGGCAACATGAAAGGGCCGCTGGTAAGACCCAGAAGCCTTGGCAGGAGGAACCGGCTCGAAAAACCTCCGCCCCCCAACCCGAACAGGGCAGCCCCCGAAAACCGCCCAAGTCTCGGCCCCAACTAAACCCCACCCCGACCCCGAAACCCACAGACAGACTGGAGTCAGGAACAGGGAGGGAAAGGGGCGAACAGCACCCAACCAAACGGGGCGGCCTCGGGGCATCCGAGTGGGAAACCAACCTAGCATATTGCAGCAACCTAACCTAGCTTGCAACACGGATGCCGCCTGTACTCTGAACAGTAATAACATCAGGAGAGTACTGGAGAACAAGCAGAGAAACTCTCGCAAGACTCCGGGTCAAGGTGTCAGTGACCCAACAGGCAGCATGACGGAGGTAAAAATGGCGACTGTCACCCGGAGAGAAGAGCACAGCAACCAATGATCCTGTACAAGACGGGTTGGAACCCGGAAGAAGACACATTCAATGGTCCCCCGAGCCCAGACAGAGGTTTCCAGGGCCCGTAGGGGTAACAACTATGGGAAGCCCGGGCAAGGTGTCGCTAACCGGTTAAGAGACCCAAACATAACAAGAGGGAAGAGGATAGCACTGAAAACCCCTGCGACGTGTACAATCACGGGGGCCTAGCAGAGGGCCACCAAACACTACCAGTGGAACTATAGCCACACTAGGCAGACCCCCACCAGGCATGAAAATAAAAACAAAAGAAAAACCCCGCAAAAGTACACTGTCACCAGAGGCAACAGGAACGAGCCGCCGCTTAGGTGGCAGGCTGTGCAACACCTTGACGCCCTAACCAGCACAATACCAATCCCTACCCAGGGCCAAACAAGGGCCCCAAGCCCCAGCTGGCCCCAAAGGCGAGGCAAATGCCGAGCAGCAAGAACCTCTACGGGAATGGTTCCCGAACGCCCCAGGGAAGATAACCCTGTAACGCAGGGGCAGTACTCACAGGGCGCTTAGGGAAGTCAGCCACTAAGCGCATGCAGCCCCGGCACTGATGAGGTACTCCTGGCCACCGCACAACACAACACACGGCAGTGAACGCCACACAAGGCAAACACCGCCTAGGAAACTGAGGCCAGAGAAGCGTCTATCCTGGTTGACATTAGCAAACGAACTGAAGCTTGGCAGCCGGCGTGGTAGGTCCGGGGCTCCCCCCTCCCCCTCTCGTGGCGAGGAGGGCTGCGCGGACGATTGGTGCGGCAGTAAAGTGTGATGTTTGCTTGTTTGCTTGTTTCCATGTGATTGTAGGGAGTTTCTACCTCTCTGTTCAGTTTTTTGTTTGTTTTTTACCATGTGGGTTTTGTTTTGTTATGCCTACCTTTCTGGGTGCCTAACCCCGGTCGATGGCAGATAAGGAAAACCCCAACCACAAAGGGGTTTTCCAGGACCATTGCTCCATGAAACCTCTCTGAAGGGGCCAGGTTCTGGCGCTGGTTCCTGGTAGGTCTGAACTCCTTAGCTAATGTCCCGGTTTAATATAACATACATTAGCTCGATAAGCTCCAGGGAGCCGTAGGGGCTTCCCACAGAAAATTAATGGTAATTCATGTACTGAAGTGTATAGGCCCCTCCACATCCCCCTTTTTCCTCCCCATGCTCTTTCCCAGGTGGTCCCTCCCAACACTCCACTCTCTCCCGACACCACCCACCTACCCCCTCCTATGCCAGGCGCCTCAAGCCACAGCCGTACGGGATTAATACAGTACGGTCCGCCGCCTGACTTTCGTATCCGGACAATTCACCCCTTGTCCGGCTGACTGTCCAGATAGTGTAACATATGCAGCAAGTTAACCGGCCCAGATTTTTTATCCGGCCAAACACCCATTTTTCCAGTTCCCATGGACATTTTGGCCAGATATTGAGATAACTTTATCCGGTCACGATTTTGTCCGTATAAGGGCATTTTCCGGATATTCGAATTCCAGATAATCGCGTGTCTCCAGTATATCCAACAAAATTACAGAATGAATACTCCAGTCTCGTGACAAAACAAAACAATGGGCTGTGAACCTGTGACGTCACAGGGTAGAAGACACAAAAGTGGTGCCCGGCAAGGTCAGTTGGCGAACTAAGCCACCTCCCACCCATCAACCGGGCCGCAAGGCCTGGCGGACACTTGCCCGAGTGGTTTCGCAAAGCATGTGGTTGTCTGAACTCTCAAAGAGTGGAGTTTTCATAGGCCATTGCTCCCTTTGCCTCTCTGAGGGAACCAGGTTCTGGCTCATGGTTCCCAGTAGGCATAAGAACTCCATATGACTGAAGCCCTAGACTAATATAGCTAATATCAGCTCCAGGGAGCTGATTGGGCTCCCCACGGAAAGGAGTACTGAGAAGATGGGACACCACGAGCGTAGTTCTCATCCTGTAACTACACTTAGGTAATTACAAAGCAGTGAGAATATTATGCAGTCCAATTCAGGGAGTCAATAAATAGGTATTGTGCAGCCAACCAGCAGTGTGTAGCTTAGGTAGCCAGGTAAGTAAACAATCAAACAATTAGCACTTGTGTTGCAGATAAGCATTTGGAAATTATTTAAACATTTTATGAAAGTCTATCCATTGGTCATTCTGACCTCAAAATAGTTTTTTAATGACTCCTTAGCATCTACAATGATTTTGCAGAAATGTCATTCCTGTCTAACTGTTCATGATTACTGACATGTAACATAGTGGATCATACCTTTGGGAGCAACTGAAGGTAATAACTCAGAAAAGTTTACAATTGTGAACCATTTAAACTTTATTTTATTACATAACATACTTATTCATCTCACCACAGATACTCACGATAATTTGACTTTGGCCTTATTAATATCTTCTTTCTTAGACTTTTGATTATCCTTAGCTTCATTTGATTTCTTTAACGTCTTATCATCTCCGGATTCCTGAATCTGGAAAACAATTTTTTTTATTAGATATGTTAGTCTACTCTCAGATACAGACACAGGGGGGCCTAATAGCTGAGTGTATAGTGCTCTGGACTCGTAATCCTAGGGTCCGGGTTCGATCCCCGGTGATGGCAGAAACAAAATGGGCAGTGTTTCTTTCACCCTGATGCCCCTGTTACCTAGCAGTAAATAGGTCAAGGTCGAGGGAGGGGGTAGACGTACCGTGCGCGCTCCGTTAAAATCGTGACATTAACAGGGATTCTTAGGACTACTGCCGTGGATTACTGATTACAGACATAAAGTACATAGTGACCCGCTGGAAAATTGAAAATAGTCATTAACAATAGAACTTTGTGTTAAATAGAGAATAAACGGGAGACCGCGTGTGAGCCAGTGAACAAGGCTTTGTGTACATGCGTGTATTAGGAAAAAAAAAAAAATAGTGAACGGTGATTCGTGGAACAGTGATGTGGAACGGGTATCACAACAACATATAAGTTGGAAGTGAATATTATAAATATAGAATACTAGAAATATAGAACAGTGGCAAGAGGCGGCATCAGTGGTTATAAATCGGGTAACTGGAAACTGGTGACATCAACCTGGGCCACAAGAGGTCACCTGTACCGACCGGGGA
The DNA here is from genome assembly GCF_040958095.1 of Procambarus clarkii. Taxonomy (NCBI): domain Eukaryota; kingdom Metazoa; phylum Arthropoda; class Malacostraca; order Decapoda; family Cambaridae; genus Procambarus; species Procambarus clarkii. Next base: position 3,459,396 of record NC_091230.1, on the reverse strand, counting down.
CCAGCCTCGCTACCTACGCTAAGTACCTGCCATAAAGTTTGAACAAAATAACATACATAATATTACAAATATACGGTATACATATAATATTATAAATATTAAATATATAAATATATATACATATATATTGTTACAAATATACAATATACATATAATTATTATAAATATATAGATATATACAACAAAACAAGGCAAAATGGGAGTAAATAAACAAATTTGTGGCCACTGTAACAACTCCTTAAAGACGAAGGTAACGGGAATTGAATGTTATATCTGTAAGACTAGATTCCATTCGGCTTGTACAGGAGTAACACCACGGCACTGAGAGCTGGTCACTTGCTCTGGGTGTATAAAAATGACCTGCCAGCTTGGAATATCCTAAAAAACCTTCTAGATAACATGACGCATGACCGGAAAACATCATTCATTGGAAGCCTACCAGCTGTTGGATATTTCCAACATCGAATACAGCATTGTTGTATTCTCATTACTTATTACTAACCATACTTAATATTGTAGTAAGTGAAATTAACAACTCGTAGAATTCTCATGTACTAATAATTCATCTGTGCATTAGGCTAGAATTCTCACGTCACCTGACGCCAGTATTGCGTCAGATTTCTTTACAGTAAAACACATTATATTCAATTTGTGTGAGAATTAAATACGATTCTCCATAATTAAAGCATTCTGTATGACAACTGATTGCAGACGAATTGTTCTCTAACTAAAAGCCGAATAGAGCGTTAGAATCATAGCGTCTACCTCGCTTTAGTGTTAACGTCATTAATGAATGCCATGGGGAGACATTAATTCCTCTCCCTTATATATTTACTATTCTTAAATAGTTAAATAATAATATTTCGTTCCTCTAAATAATAAACCCGTCCAGTCTTTAGAGTTTCAAGCGCGAATGCGAGAAATATTAATGTTCAAGACAATAATTTGTGTTGTGAACGTCGACTCGGCGTGGGTTGGGGGACGCCATCCTCAGTCGGTGCGTGGACACGTGCAGAGCCGAAAGGAAGCAAACTTGCGCTCACCGTACTCATAAGAATACGCTATTGTCCAGCAAATAGGACAAGTGTGTCCATCCACAGATGAAAGCCGCCACTGTGAGGCGTGAACGACCTTGCAGATAATATCTTCAACTAGTGCTGGTGTTAAATAAGGGACCCTAGACTTGGTTCCTGACGACACGTGATCAGCCAGCTTGAAACGCATCAATCCAGGATAGGTTCACCGGAGCCTGAGATGCGAAATTACGGCAATCTTAATACTTATACAGTGCCCACAGCTAAGTACCTTTTATTTGATGCATCATTTACAGGTTTAATAATAGCGGGGTGATTGCGCGTCACGCGGCAAGATAACACCTAATAACAGGTGATTAGAATTTCATCTGTAGATATCAATAATCTTGAATATGAATTGAGTAGTTAAATCAATTGCTACTGGTAGTCATTTATCTTACAGCTCGAGAGACGAATTCCTCATGCTGTCTTCTCCATGTTAACCGTGCCATTCACCAGTGTACCAGACTTGGAGATTAAGAGGACTTCCAGGGTTATCTAAAGGAACCTACTACAAGCTAAGGCTTATTTCTTTTTTTCCATATTCTAGCAATTTGGTACATTCAGAATGTTCAACATAATGTGTGATTTACTGTAACTCATTACTATGCTCATATTCATGTCCTTCTTTATATGAATAATATTATATTCAGCATTATTTATAGGATTAGATTATTATTAATTGAATTAGTGAACGAACCACACTGATTCCTGGACGTACTGACCTCCAGTAATAACCCCCCAATGTAGGTGTTTGAGGTTTGTTTCTTTAATAATACAGCCCATTAATTATTCTTATGATCATACTTTCTAGTCATATCCATAGTCACTGGTTTACTCTAGAATTTTATCTAATGATCTGAAATTCTCAGTTTCCCTCTTTACTTTAAAAGCGGGTGGTCCTTCGTAATTTAATTTACTACTTTAATTATTAATTAATCAGAATCAAGCCCAAATATCCCACACCAGCCATCCAGAAGGAGTGGGAAAGGAACAACAATTCTAATATACAAGGGGCGGAGGCTATAGTCAGGGATGAAACTGAGGCTGAAACTCAGGAAGTTGTAAACTCTGACTCAGTAGGCCAGGATGTAGATGACAGTAAACTAGAAAGTGTACCAGACAGCACTGACAGCTCGATAGGTACAGACACTACGATGGTTCTTGATAGAGCAATTCAGAACAGAAGGACAGACTTATGCAAATTTTATGCAAAGGGCATATGCAGACATAGATATGCTGGTAATAAGAAAGGATTAGAATGCAGTTACCAACATCCCAAAAAATGTTTAAATATGCTTAGGAAAGGTTAAAGGTTAGTGTCGATTTGGATCAATATTTAGGTTTTTCCATCCTGACATGTGCCAAACCTCACTGGAGGACAGAAAATGCTATGACCTCAGCTGCCCACACTTTCACGTGAAAGGCACGGAACGCTACATAAAGAGTGGCAAGCAGGATAATGAATTTGGAGGAAACTCTATAAATTTTTTATACCAGACCGGCAGAGAATTAAAAAGGAGCAGCATGGAGAGTGTATGGAACTGGATGCCAGATCCACTTGCATTCCAGAATTACAGATACAATTACCCACCGAAAGGGAACTACAACTACAACAGACAACTGCCCTACAACAATCAGTACTGGTCAGAACAAGCTCATTATGTCCATGAATAATGGGCTTGCCGAAAAAGTCTCCCATTCAAACTATCACTAATAGAGTAACCTCATTCATCTTTGCCAACATACAAGGACTGAAAACAAGAACAAACAACAAAGTACAGTTCATAAATGGCCTCCTCACGGAGTCAAATGCAGTATTTGGAGCTTTCACAGAAACCCATGCAGGGGAATTGTTGGACAGTGAGATCTGGATTCCAGGATATAACCTATACAGGTGTGATAGGAAAATTAGGTCACATGGAGGAGTGGGTCTGTATATTAGGGAAGACCTTGTATGCTCGGAGCTCCTAAACGTTACAAATGAGGTGGTAGAGGTACTTGTTGGAAATTTCCAACACTAAATACAACACTGTTGTATTATTATTAATTATTACTAAATCTACTAATCATTGTAGTAATTAAAATTAACCAAACGTAGAGTTCACATGTACTAATAATAACATCTGTACAATAAGGCTAGAATTCTTACGTCACCAGACGCCAGTATTGCGTCAGATTCCATTATAATAAACACAACTATATCCAGTGTGTCTGAGAATTGAATTTGATTCTCTATAAAACAACGGTGTTCTGTGTGATAATTAATTGCAGATAAACTGATTCCCAACTAATGCCAAATAGAGCGTTTATAGTTATAACTGTTATCTGGTAATAAATTTAACGTCACGCGTGAATGCCCTGGAGAGACTTTAATTCATCTCCATTACTCGTTTACCATCGCAAAACGGGCAAATAATAATATTTAACTCCTCTGAATAATAAACCCATCCTTATCCGAGCATTTCAATCACAACTGCGAGAAATGATAATATTCGTAGTAAATAATTTGTGTATCAAACGCGGGACGCGGAGCGGGGCAGAGGAGACGCGACTACACGAAGCGACGCGCTCAGAGAGAGACGCCATTACCCAAGCCACCAGGGTAGACGCCACCAAGAGCTCCAGATGAAAGTCGCCACTGTGAGGTGTGAAGAACCTTTGCAGACAATAACTTAGCTGGTGTCAGTGTCACTTTACACAACGTGTTGAATTGTCAAGAGATTTAATTTGACATTCAGCCAGGAACCTGTTAAATTTGATTCCGTGTAGCCCAACGTGACCGGCCAGTGAAGCGCGTCGCATCTAGGCTAGGCTAGACACCACGTGTTCGTTACAACGACGCCTGAACCTAGGACGCGAACTTCGGCAAGACATCTAGGAGGGGGTTATAGCTGGGTAGCTTGTCGTTATGCAGAGCGACTATAAAAAACCACAGGTTATTATTTACCTTCATTATTTAATTTAATTTTCTTGAACATAGATGTCTAGCAGCTTAATCTGTTGCTACTGAATATAATTTGATTTACAGCGTGTGTGAAGAATTCTCCGAGCAGTCATTTCCCGTGTTAATCATCTCCCAGTGTTCCATGATGAGTCCAGGAGATTCCGAGGACGAGTCGTAACCGACTTCTTGGAAATCGTCTTCAAGCTAAGACCCTTTCCGTATTCCTTAAATACCATTATCTGTAGTATTATTCATGCAGAGCACTGTTTCTTTGGATTGACATGTGTTTATTATAATTATTAATTTCCCATGTTATAATCTATGTTCTTATTGGTGATAAATATAATGATTCTATAATTGGTCATAGGATTAGATTATTGCATAATGAACTGGTGCACGAACCACACTAGTTCCTGGACATATATGAAGTTCCAGTAATAACCCCCCAATGTAGGTGTTTGAGGCTTTGATTCAGTTAAATTATACAGCCCATTAATTTATATAAGTGATCATATTCTCTAGTATTTATCCATAGTTACTGGTTCATCTAGGAATTTTCTAATGATCATATTTTATTAGTTTCCCTCTTTACTATAAAAGTGGGTGGTCCTTCGTAATAGAATTTCATTACATTAATATTTAAATAAATAGAGTCAAGCCCCAAATGTCCCAAAGTACTGGGATTAAAAATAGAGAAAATAAATTTAGTGATTATTCTAATATACAAACTGCCAGATGCAACGGCTGAGGAATTCACAGAACAGATAAGCAAAATAGAGAATAGCCTTGATAATTTGGAGAACCCGATACCTGATATTATCTTCCTAGGTGACTTCAACTTGCCTAGTCTCAGGTGGAAAATAGCAAACAATAATATTATACCAGGAAATCTATCAGGACCTAACCAACCACAGATTAGAGAACTACTTAGATTATGTGACAAATTTTCACTCAATCAGCAGATATCGGAGCCAACGAGAAATGAAAATATTCTAGATCTGGTCTTTACGAACAATGAAGACATTATCAGAGACATTATGATATCAGATACCACATACTCAGATCACAAACTCATTGAAGTGCAAACGACCATCAATACTCAGAATAGACCTAAAACGTTAACCCTTAAAGTGCGCATCACTTCATATGAAGTGTAAATCGTTTTACCAGTCAACTGGGCTTCACTTCATATGAAGTGTATGGGTACCGCGCACGATTTGAATGGCCCGCGGTGTAGCTGGGGGTCCCATACGCTGCCCAGGGGCTCTAGTAAACAGCGGCCATTTTGAAAAAAATTCCCGCTCACGATCCGAAGGCATGGGAGGCCTCAGTTTAGCAAGAGTCACCATGGCGAGCGCACGGTCAAACGCCTCACGGGCACGCACCACTCAGTCCCTCACCCCAGAGCAAATAGCCCACGAATTATTCTCTGAACATGAAGAAAGTGTGTTTGACGATTCAGACAACGATGAGGATTATACACAGTTGTCGGGTGATAGTAGCAGCAGCAGTGAAAGTGAGAATGACCGCCCTGCCATGGCGAGGCCTATACGCTCACCGATGCCTCCTCGCCCAGTTTCTACCCCAATTCTACCACGACCTCACAGTTCCTGTGGATATTTTCTGTTTGAGGGTGACGAGTCAGAGGGAGGTGACTCCTTTTCTGGGTTTAGTGACTCAGATCAAAGTTTTATTGAGCCTGTGGCTGGTACCAGTGGTGTAACTGGGCGAGAAATTGTCGCGTCAGCAGCATCTCGCCCGGCCAAGCGCCACCGCATGGCACCACATGAGGGACCAAGACCCTCGTGTTCACGTACACCCACCTCACGTGCACCCACCTCACGTGCACGTAGCCGCCGTGCTTCTCGCAGACGGTATTCAGCTCCTGGTCGCCGGTATGCATCGCTTCCTCGCCGTCTTTCCTCTGCATCTCGCAGGACGCCTGGTGTACTTGAGTGGAGTGATGGTGACGATTTTATTCCTAATATTCCTCACTTTGACGATAATGATGTAGGGATTACAAACCTTTTCCCTAATCAAGGTGAGGACATGGCTGAGATGGAATATTTTACAGCATTCTATGATGAACCACTCATGGAATACATTGTACACCAAACGAACCTGCATGCTGCTTACCTGATTGAGAGGGAAATCACAGAATTTTCACGACTGCAGCGTTGGAAAAATACCACAGTGGCGGAAATGTATGTGTTTTTGGCACTCTGTTTGTTGATGAAGCACTGTCACAAACATGCAATAAATGACTATTGGAGCAAGGACAAGACAATACCAACACCTTTATTCGGGAAATATATGTCACGAGACATGTTTCAGATACTCCTCAGGTGTCTACATTTTGGAAGTGTTCAGGACCGAACACCTGATGATAGACTGTGGCGAGTGAGGCACTACATGAATGATGTTATTGGAAAATTCAGAGATTTTTACGTACCAGCACAGAAGCTGGTGGTTGATGAATCTCTCATACTTTTCAAGGGACGTGTTCCATTCAAACAGTACATTCCCTCAAAACGAAACCGATTTGGCCTGAAATTTTTTGTTCTTTGTGATTGTGAGACAGGATATGTGTTACACATGATTCTGTACTCGGCTAGTGATGTAGACATTCCCGGTAACGACGAACATGGATTCTCGGGGAGTGTAGTGAAGACCATCATGGCTCCGTGGATGAACAAGGGACACATTTTATACACAGATAATTACTATACAAGTCCCTTGCTAGCTCGGTTCTTGCTAGAAAATAGAACCGGATTGGTTGGTACAGTAAAGCCACAACGAAGGGAAATGCCTGTGTTTGACAACGACATTGCGGTTGGTGAGTGTCAGAGAAGGAAAAGTGATAACATTCTGTCAGTTCGGTGGAAAGACAAAAGAGAGGTGAACTTGTTGACAACAATTCATGATGGAACAATGGTGAACAGTGGGAAAGTGAGCCATAAAACAAACGCACCACTATATAAGCCAGACTGTGTTTTAGACTATAATATCAACATGCGGTTGATTGATAAATCAGACATATTGATTGGCACTGCAGAGTGTGTGCGGAAGACATGTAGGTGGACGAAAAAAGTGTTCTTCCATCTTGTGGACATGAGCATGCTGAACTGTTTCAACATGTACCTTGTGAGAACTGGACGTAAGCCCACTTTCCGTGACTTTGTATTTGATGCTGCAATACAGTTATTAGGAAAGTTTGCAAAAGATGTCCCAGGTATTCAGCGGCCCATCATAAACCCACTGTTGCAGCATGCTGGTACTCCACGCCTCGCTCACACTGAAGGCTTCCTAGCACACAAACTTAAGTATTTGCCACCTGGTGTGAAGCGTGCAATAGCCCAACGTGATTGCTTGGTGTGTAAAACAACGACACGTAGAGACAAGAAACGGAAGCTTGTGCAAACATGGTGTGAAACGTGTGGTATCCCATTATGTGCTGTCGACTGCTTCAATGACTACCACAGTCTAGAAATCTTCTAAGTGTGCTTCAAAGTGTGTATAGCGTGTGCGAGTGTGTAAATATGTAAACATATAAGCAGATAGCGTGTGCGTGTGTGTAAATATATACAAATATAAGCAGAACATACAATATAATAGACTGTAATGACATATTATATTGCCGTAATTGAAAACATTTGTGTGCGCCTGTGTATACTCAAATATGCAACAATTATTGATACAAAATATGTTCAAACAGTATTTGAAACACAATTAGTGAAAAAAAATTATATAAAATGCGCTTAGACATTGTAAATAAATAGCGCGAAAATATATTTGTGGCAACTCTGGCTGTTTGAGGACCGCGCGCAACACCTCCCGGGCGTGTACTGCATGAGCGAACATGCAGATTGTGACGTCATCACCGAGCTTCTCGGCTCTATTGCAACAAAAGTAAGTACAATATAATTTTTTTTTTATTTTTCCCATGATCAGTGAACAGAACTTAACAGATTAGCAAAAAAAAAAAATTTTTTTTTTTTTCAAAATGACATGCGCCTGTGCGGATGGCAGGATATTAGACCCCGAGCATGTT